>NC_085097.1:1212500-1275000 GCF_963422355.1 Corticium candelabrum | reverse complement strand
ATCTAGTACATACATAAAAACGGGTTAAAACTATAATGTACATTATATACGCACTAAATACACATCCACATTATGGCTAGACGAAAGGGACCTATGGTGCCTGTCTCTAAATGTTTATGACTGTCCACTGAGAGCTGAAGTCTTCCTGCAGCTGTATTCGTTGAGGAGAGATGAGAACTTCTTTGTAAGGGTCTTGCTATGGCATTTTTGGAGTTGGACGGCAAATCTCTTCCTCCAATAGTCCAAGAATTCTGGGGCATTTGGTTTGCCCTTCTCATTGACTGAACTGTGAGATAGAAGTTGCAGATATTGAAACGCTTTTACTTCCCATCTTCCAAAGTGCTCGAAGACAAGGGGTATTAGTCTCACAGAGGCACCGCCTGGTCTCTTCTCTGAATTGTACTTCCGAGCCGCTGCCCCATCGGTGTATGCGGAGTTGGGAAGGTTTCAAAGCTCCAGGGATGGGCGAGAGATGTATCTAAGTCGATGGTAGATCCCGACTGTGTGTCAAAGAACAACAATATCCGGCTATCCTCGGTTTTTGTACATGCGATGGTGTGGCTCTCTGCAGTGGTGTACGTTTAGACTTCTCAGACAATCTGACCACAAAAACGCAATTGGTTCATGAGACCAAACAGGGCCTCTGCCCAGCTTGCAGGTTATTAGATGGTATCCACTGTCGTCTATGTTTGATCCGCAATTGCAAGTCTTCGCCCAATCAGGGAAAATGGGAAGACCAAACCTCAAGGATCTCGCCAAGCGGTATTCACTGGAGTTAAGTGCGAGACTCGTAGAGGTGGGGATTGCACTGATCCAAGCACCAGCTCCCTTTCCCTTCAAAGATCGAAGTCTAGCAATGTCGCGACCAGTAGAGGCCTCTTCTATCAAAGCGTCTAGTTCGAGTGCTGCTTGTCTGCGGTTGAGATACTGTTGAATTTTGTTTCTACCAGATAGGAAATCCGAGAAGCTTTTGCCAGGAGGAAGTGCCTTTGTAAGAGCATCACCAAGAGAGCCAAAACAACGAGTGATCAGAGTCTGGCAAACGTCGTTTAAATAAGGGAAGCGTCTTGGTAACTCCAGCAGAGTGAGCCAAAGAGGCAATGAAAGCATTGGCTGAGGAACAAGCAGTAGAAATCACGCCAAAACCGCCAAGCCTGCATGATTGGAAGGCGAGCTTGCCTCTACGTCGCATCAGATAGAGAGTTAAATCCTAACAGGTGAGAGAAACAGCCTTGTTCGAAAGTCATGTGTAGTAGCTGCAGTTTTGAGAATATCTGGAGCAATCATCCGAGCCAAATGATTAAGCCTAGGTACATGACAAGACCTGAGGAGCAGGGTGGCACACTGAACATCCTCAAGCTCCTCTAGCCGATTGCAGAAGAAATATTCCGTCTGATCAAAATCGTTGCACGATGACAGCTGAAAATCGAGCTGATCAAATGTTATTCCGAGAATCATGGTACCATTTGACTTGATAGGAATGCCTAACGACTCTGGAACTTGTGCAGATGTGACAGTATCTTTGCAGTAAAATTCGCATTTGTTCCTTGCTATTGTTAGGCCAATTCCAGTGAAAGACTGCTTTAGGCTATTGAAGGAAGAGATTAACTTTCTAGGTGGACCCAGCAAGAAGACGTCGTCAAGATATGCAAGTGCAGTGACATCTGAATCTGAAAACTGCAGTTTGCTAAAAAAAATGGGATGAATTGCCAAAGAAAAAAGTGCGATCCCCAGAGGATTACCCTGATGAACATCAACTTCTGAGGGAATAATAATTTGAGAATTGGCAGTTGTAAACACTTAGACGACCAGCCTGACTATACATTTGTTTTGCATATGAGAGTAAATGTCAGGAAATGTAGATGACACTTCTTGCAAAATATGAGGTCTATCAATGGAGTTGAATGCGTTCTTGGCATTCATTTTTAAAATTGCTCAATCTGGGTGCGAGTTCAGAGATAGCACAACATGACGAAAAGCATCTCTGAGCCACAGTCCATTGATACCGCATGCAGAAATAGCTGTGAAAATCTTTGCTTTTCTGCAAACAGATGGCTCGAGAGGAAATGCGTCTGAGGCACTCTCCAGTGGCTATTGGCCGAATATTTCCGTTTTGTTTGGACAATTTGATTAGTCTAGCTGATGCCAGTAACTCAGCAGGGCCGGCGGAGCAGGGTGGGCCAGGTGGGCCATGGCCCACCCATCGTTCGAAAATGGAACTTCCACCAACAGGCGTTTAGCAAAAACTTCCGGAAAATGGCGTAGGTGATTAAATAAATTAGTTATTGTTCACCTCTACAGATGACACGAACCAATCATATTTCGGAAGTTTACAGCAGGAAGTGTAGGACGGGCACAACATGCCTCGCAAACCCAGTCACTCGTCTTGATGCCCGCTTATTGTTGCCGTAGAGAAACGCCACGAATCATTTCTCTCAGAAGACTGAAGACGTACTGGAGGTGTACAATGAGCCAACGCCGCCTAAACAGTCTGATGGTACTGCATGTACATAGTGACCGAATAGGTACGATGAACCTTTTAGAAATCGGAAATGAGTTCATTAGTGCTAATGACCTACGCAAGTCAATATTTAGTCTTTCAGTCTCTAACAGATGACTATTTTGCGTGCAGTTCAATAAATGATTAAATATTCTCAGAGTACAATACTACTAGTAGGTAGACTACCCTCTGGTAACGCTATCTTTAGCCAGGCTCGACCCTAGCTCTACGGCCTTAGTCAAAAGCTGTCAAGTAGGCGGAGCCTAGCCAAGCAAGGGCTGCAGGGCCCACCCAACATCTGGAGGGCTCCGCCGGCCCTGCTCAGACACGAGATGAGGAAGAGATCCCCATCAATGACAGAGCATGCAAATAGAGAAGATCTGCGGAAGTTTTGTTTTTAATCAAGACTTTCAAATGCTCAAACCGCCATCCTGAGGGTGCAGCACCAGATCCGCGAGGGGACTCTCAAATAACCTAAAACAGCAGCTGTTTTGACAACACTATTGAATGAGATGTATTAAGTGAGTCCAGATTAGGTTTGGTTGTAGCAGAAGGATGTTTTGACCTGTTTCCGTGCAGTCTCTTGCGTAGGAGGAGCTAATTCTGCGCTTGTGAGAACACGCGCAGCACGAGATAACTAGCTCTCCACACCTGACAAGCTGTAGAGCTGCAGATATGCGTGTGTCTTGACGTTTCAATTTGCCGTATGACTTGGCCTATCGACATGGAGATGCTCGTTCCATTGCCAATCTAGAAATTTGTGGTACATAGCTCTAATATCCCATAAGCCGTTCTTTCCTCCCTTGGCGAGTAACTTGTTGCTCAGGACCATACTGGGAATCAGATAGAAATGCTTCCATGCCAGTACGTTGCTAGAATCATCTCTAATTCTTTCTAAAGCAAGAATGCAGCAGTTTTGAAAGCAAGAGCGAACTGTAGGCTTTATATTCCGAACAGATGACACTGGTGTAGACTTGAGAATCTCTTCAATAGAGAGTGATTCGATAAGGCGCCATGCTAGGAGCTCGCGATCGGTAGAGATGACCGTTGGTGAAGGTGCTGAATTCATCGTGAGCGAAAGGGAGGTTGCTTCTTCAGAATGCGCATCGGGAGTTGTCGGGCTGTTCGCGGAAGTGTCACTTGGAGATGTTGACGTCATGACGTTGACCGTTTAGTCGTTCGCTGGAGATCTAAAGCGCTTCCTACATTGACTTGCATGTTGACCTAACGTCAGAACCATTTCGAGCAAAACGAACACTGATGGAGATTCAGGTGTTTAGGGTTAAGCATTTGCCATTAATTAAGTTGAGCATAGAATTAAATACGTATGTGGAGACTCAGAAAACCGTTCGGATGTAGCAGCATACGTATATACGATCATGTCGTAACGATGGTACTGACAATTCACTACAGATGTGGATATTTCAATTGCTCATCCTTTCTTGTGACATTCTACAACCTGCTGCAGAAAAATCAGACTCTATACGCAGCCGAGTGATACAAACAACAGCAGTCTCAATCAGGGTCCAATACACCATGCATCAATCTGTATTAAGGCAAATATTTGCAGTAACTGCAAAGATTTTGGAAGGCGTTTACTAAATTACTTTATATTATGTTTGTCAAATGTGCAAAACTTGTTTGACGTTTTACGTTTTCTTTCAATAGATGCAATCAGACTTGACTCATTCAACTTCAGCAAAGAATCCGATATCATGCATTACTGTTCTTGATATCAAGCTTCATAAAGGACACAATCTTAACAAAACGTTCTGGCAGAAAGGTAGGTATTATAATGATTGTTTATTTTGTAAGAATCTAACGTTGGGTTTGTTACTAGTCAAAAGCCTGGGATTTGATAACACTATAGACCCATACATATCTTTTGAGGTCACGGAGCCTTTGTCAACGGCTAACAACGCCATACAGAAATCGTCCATCAAAGAGAACAATGAAAATCCCATTTGGGAAGAAGAAATAACCATTCCTGTTGACATCTCTAAACCAGGTCGACTACAAATGACTTTGTGGGATTCCAATTTGTTGTCTGATAGCCAAATTTCTTATCCCGTTTTTGTGGATCTGAATGGCTTGGCCGTCGGTGCTAAGTATCAGCGACAGACAGTGAAAATACACGTAAGACTAACTTTCTCAAATGCTGCAAGTAATGAAGAGCTCATAATGATTGTTGTCAGAAAACTGGTTCCATTGAAATCTCTCTACGTTTGCGAAGGTACAGTATATACATACTCACAATTATCATTTATGTATACGTAAGTCAAAGTACTTGCTCTAATTAATGATCTTGGTAATTGTTATAGAGAAGAGTTTGCACATGATGAAATTGACTATTGTAGTCTGAAGAGTACGAAGCAAAATGCTTTTGACGAGGCAAGCAATACATATATCATGATTTTTATTCTTTCACACGCATAGTCATAGGTTTGTTGACATTTGTAAAGGGCCGGTTAGTATTGAGTGTCCGGGGGCTGGCAAATTTGCTATGGGGGCCATAAGTGATTTGCAGGGGTCAATAAACATGTTGGGTCTTCTGTTGGAGGTCATAATTTTTCAGGGTTTTTATCTATATACTATAGAATTGTATGCAAAACAGTATCTTCATTTCTTTAGGGGCTTTACACATGACGTGCATTGCTGAAAACGGCAATGCTTGCTTTTCTTGTTTTGTCAGGGGGATGGAAATGAACAACTTTAGAATCATACTTAAGCACGCTTGAAACCTGAAACAGACTACTTTTTATAGCACATACTGTACTTATACGACTAAATACTGCATATATATGCACATACATGGGATCATCTAAAGTTAACCAACAGACGGTGGGGGCCAGAAATTTTTTTCAGGGGTCACAAAGTATGTGGACCTCGGCAAACCTTTCCAGCCCCCGGACACTTAATAACGCCCAGCCCCTAAGCAACTAGCAGTCCAGTTCGCGTGCCAACTTTTATTCTAGGCGTAGCTAGGGTTATGGTAGTCGTCTTACCGGAAATGGTGACCGACGAAAATAGAGACTGGACGAACAGAAACGATCATGTAAACAACTTTGGAAATGTATAGCGTGCGTTTGCTGTTATTGCTATTGTAATCTCGACATATGGTTGTTGCAGCTTGTCCGCTCAACTACCTGTATAAACAAGTGTTGGGAAGCTTGCGTCTAGTGACGTGTACGCGGCAACAAAACGACGCATGTCCGTCAGCCACCGAACAGATGTACCGATAGGACTGCCTGTTCTTTCTCAGCCATCTGTATAAACAAGCGTTAGGATGCTTCTCTATTGACTTGCACGTGGTACATGCTTGCAAGTAGGTTCTACGTGTGCAGCAACTGTCTGATGTTGTTGAAATTGGAGTACGTACCTGTGCCTCGTTGTTGAGGCTAAAATCAATCGTTGGGTGTTGTAGTAACACACGCATAGGTGCGTTTCCTGCATTGCAGTGCGTTTAGAAGCACATTGCTAAATTCTAAGCAAAGGTCTGGACCTCCAACGCTACGTGTTCGGCGGAGCCGAATACTCTGGGTATATATGGCTGTTTAACAAAGCACGCATTTAACACTTACGCATTTAACAAAACTCAATGGTAAAACACTTTACTTGTTTGGCCAATAGATAACTCAAGTAATATTTAATAATTAAGAAAATAAAAATTTTATGGGGAAAATAGATTATAGAACTTCATTTTTGTACAAAAGCACATTAATAAGCTAAGGGGGGTATACAGACAGTGCGTGACGTTTCTTAAGTACTACTGTATTCTCATCGCTTTGAGTAACTGTCGAAAATGTTGTATTCCATTTTTGAACCAGGCCTTAGGGGGTTTGGGGGTTCCGGAGTTTGGACGAACTTTGAACCTTCCGCTTAGCTAAAGGTCCGCTTTTGATCCAAAGTCGAGTCGCTTGTTCATCTTGGACTCTTTTACATCTACTGTACTGTGATGCAGAAATGGATTTAGACAATTTAAGTACTACAGTAGTGGACTGCTTTGCTCATCGTCAAATTCATTCTTGCAGAATATAGCTATACATATATATATATATATATATATATATATATATATATATATATATATATATATATATATATATATATTTGATTACTTGCGCAAACACAAATTTTAATACTTTCCTCAGGACGCATTTCAACCGTAGCTCACAATGTCTTGAAATCACACTAATTAACAGTCTGTAAGCAAGCTGGAAGTTGCCTAATACCTTTGACCGTCTACGATATATTTTGATAGCATAAAACTGGTCTTAGTATATACTGTCGGTTACGCTATTGTAAATAGTAGGTTAATTATTTGAAAGGTTTCACGCCTAAACAACAAAAATATCGATGCTGAGGTTATCTGCGTTGTTACATACAGATGCTATATTCCAATCCAGATGTTGTACGTCTAGACGTCATCGTCCATTCTGCTGAAGACCTGAAGATGACTCTCTACCGAAAAGGTTTACTCAGTACATTTATAATTAAGTCAATTAATTAAATCAGAGGCTAAGGCTGTTTTATCTAGTCATGCGGCTGTTTGGTTATGACAAGGTGAATCCTTATGTTGAACTTCACATCACGAAACCGTGGGAAAAGGCAAAAGAAGCTGCGAAACAAAAGACAGCATTTAAACTACTCACAAACACGCCTCAGTGGGAGGAAGAGATATCTTTTCTTATTGATAAACGTGATGGAGCGGGACAGCTTACGTTAACTCTCTGTGACTCTCTTCTTGTCGGTTATTCCCTGTCAAGTCCCTGTGTCATTGATCTGGATAAGATCACTTTGGATCAACCCTTTGCGGAAAGAGAAGCGTCCCTTGATGTAATTGAATACTATCGATTCATGTACTGAAAGGTGATGACAGATAGTTGCTGTTTTGTTCAGGGTAAAGGAAAGTTGAAATATTCTATCCGAATGAGAAAGTACGTATGATTACTTAAAACGTATATCGGAAAATGGTTTTATGAACATGATATAATTACCATGCAGTTACTATAATAAGAAATATATATATATATATATATATATATATATATATATATAACAACACAGGTAAGTAGTAAACATAAACAGCATAGATGAAAGAAAGCTTGTCATGTTTGATAATTTTTAAAATAAACTATATGATTACAGTTAAAGACAAATGTGTCTATTTTGGTAAGCTGTCGTGTTGTAGAAAAGGGAAGATTTAGACAAGCCGTTGTCTGCAGTACAAATATAGTGTTGCTAGATAAACGAGCTAGCGTATTGACATTTGCTAGTCTATACATTGAACTCTAGAAATTGATTGTAAAGAAGTCATAATAAAAAATGAAAAATTGCCATCTAAGCTAAAGCACATAGTATTTGTTGATCTGATTTACTTGCAGACCAACTGCTGATGTAAGATTTGGCACAGATCTACACGAGAAAGAAAAGGCCATTTTGACACAAAGAAGCGAAAGCGCTGCTAGAGCTATCAAGACACTTTTGCGACAACCCAAAGCGTCTAAGGTATCATTCACATGTCAAGTTTTAAGCGTTGACGCTTGCATAAAATAGTTTCTATTGTATATCTATAAATGTGTTTTAAAATTACAAATTTAAAATTTTTGATAACTTTGATGACATCAATAATTCATACGTTACATTGCTCAGGTTCCTAACATCAGTTTGATTGGATCTGGTGGCGGCTTTCGAGCTATGATTGGCGTGTCTGGTGCAATGGCAGCATTGCAGGAAGCAGGACTATTAGACTGCTGCACATACATGTCTTCTCTGTCTGGATCTACATGGTATAGACTTTTTTTGTCTTTTCTTGATTATCGTACAAGTTTACTATCTAGGTATTTGTCACTGCTATACGCACTGACAGAAGGCATGGATATTAACAAATGCAAAGACTATGTGAGAGAGCGATGTTCAGCTATGGCACCAGTCATGAATTCGAAAGTACGTACAGTCAAGCATCGCTTTGATGAAGTTTCAAGGAAGCTTCGTGATGGACTGCACGTGTCAGTAGTCGATCTCTGGACGTCTCTTTTGGAAGAAGTGCTTCATTCAGGAATGGAGAAAAAGGAAAGGACTCGACTTTCTGATGCTCAACGGCTTGCAGCGTCCTGTCAGATGCCTTTTCCAATCTACACTGCTGTGGCTGTAGAGCGACACAATCATGAAGAGGTCTTCGCTGGTAAGGAATTGGTTACTAGCGGTTTGTGAGATTTCTGTGGTTTGTTATCTACATGCACGATACATGTATTGTAAAGGAAATTAACTTGTCTTTAAATCAATTAAGCAGACTGTGAGCAAGCGACTTGCAGACAAACAGAGAAGTATGACTGTCAGAGGTTTAACTTTTGCGCTGTTGTTATGTGGAATACTGGCACGCATGCCAACAAAACAATAAAAGGAAAACTACAAAGGCGTTTTAATCGAATACCTTAGCGTTAATTTGGCTGATCAAACGTGACTGAAGCATGCAGACAAACTACCATTATTGTAACACAAACTTAGAGAAATGATTATATAAATATCCCAAAACCAACTGAAGCACAAATCAAAGTAAGAAATTTGTTTTAGTAATAAATATGCTGTATGTGTACACGTGGTGGTTCACAAACCTTTTATTAACAGAGTGGTTGGAATTTACTCCGTTTGAGTATGGAATACACAAAATGAAACTTTTCACAGCAATTGAAAATATCAGCAGCGAAAGAACCTGCGGTATAGTCAGCAGGCGATACCACCAGTTCAATGTGCCTTATTTGCAAGGTAAGTTTTTAAAACAATGATAATGCATATCACGAGTGGTAATGTAAGTACTATATTGTTTTAATGGTATTGTGTTGTATTAGACGTCTCTAATAGTAAATTCTTTTTCTTTGTGTTTACTGGCAGTCCGTTGTAGTTGGTTTTGTTCCCATGTACATTCTTTCTTCTTACCTAACATTCTATTATGTGTCGTGCTCAACCAGATCAGCTGGTTTGTAAAGTCTATTACAAGTACCGGAAGCAAACCCTGCTTCAGAAGTACTTAGACCATCACGGCTGTCTAGAAAGAAGACGTGACTTTACGAAGGATCCGAGTAGATCCCAGAAGCACTGTTTTCTGTAAGTGCTGCAGGTTGTGATGACCTGGAATAATGTCCAGCCACCGTGCAATACCTGCGTGCACTGTGCCCAAAGCTCTCAAGACCACCGGAACCACCAGTGTTCGACAATGCCACATGCGGCTTATCTCCACTCGCAAGTCGCTGTACTTCGCCAACTTCTCAGCATGTTTCTTGCCAATGTTGCCATCAGCAGGACAGCTGATATCAATAAGAAGACAAGTGTTTGTCTTCCTATTTCTGAGACAGATGTCTGGACGATTGGCTTTGACCTTCCTGGCAGTGGGGATGGTGGTATCCCACATCATAGTAATGTCATCCGTCTTCACAAGCCTATCAGGATGATGCCGGTACCATCTGCTCTCCACTGGAGCCCCAAAATGGCGACAAACAGTCCAGTGAATGATGGAGGTCACCTGATTGTGTCGATCAGTGTAAGTCCATCGCTGCCAAAGCACTACAGCCTGCCACAATGTGGTCGACTGTTTCCAGGCCTGCACTGCACATGTGGCAAGTAGGACTGACATCACGATGTAAAATCTTGCGCTCATAGTACCGAGTCTGAAGAGCTTGGTCTTGAGCAGCAACAACCAGTCCCTCAGTTGCAGCAGGAAGATTCGCTGCCTTTAGCCATCCGTAGGTCTCTTTCATGTCCACAGGCGGTTGCTCAGTGAGACGACGATACCGCCCGTGCATAGGCTTCCCGCTCCAGGACCGCGCACGAAGAGAACTGCAACACGTGCGGTAATGTTTCGCATCTGTTTCAGGCGCTTGCTCGAAGCCACCTTCAACCGAGATGGATGCATTCCTGTGTAAGTTCTGCGACTTGTCGTCCGAAGCAAGACTCCTCCGCAGCTGTGCAGTAAAGCGACAAGCCATGCGCTTGATCAAGTGTAAAGATTTTCCAGAGTCACACTCTCGTATCATCTGCATGAAAGGATCAGAACTGTCAGCAAGGTAACAGTTCAGCCTCACAATACAAGATTGATATGTCGACTCAATCTGTTGTAACCCCCTCCCCCCATCACTGCAAGGAGCGTACAGTCGGTCAACGTCTGCAGCAGGATGGTGGACACCGTGCATAGAGAGGAGCTTTCTGGTCCGTCGATCGAGCTGCTGCAGGTCCATGCATCCCCAATGAATGACGCCAAAACCGGTAGTGAGAACCGGTAGTGCAAACCCATTGATGGCTAGAATCTTGTTCCGACCATACAACTCAGTCCGGAGAACCACCTTCACTCTGCGGAAGTGCTCACGACGGAGTCTCTCCCGCATCATGCTGTGCTGAATACTGTTACTCTCATCCACACCCAAGTACTTGTAGACTTGACCCGGTTCCAGACAGTTGATGGTGTCCGTTTTTCCTACCGTCACTCCAGAGTTGTGGCCAGATAGCCTGCCGTTGACAAAGTGTGCAACAGCACATTTGCCCAGACCAAACTTCATCTGGATGTCATCAGAGAAGGTACGAACCGTGTGCAACAAACCATCCAACTGATCAGAGTTTCTGCCATACAGCTTCAGATCATCCATGTAAAGTAGATGACTGATGAGCTGACGTTGGGCAGTCTCACCATGCCCAGTGGTCATCCAGTAGCCGTAGCCGGTTCTGTTCAGCTCCTTGCTCAAAGGATTGAGAGCCATACAGAAGAGAAGTGGAGAAAGTGAGTCACCTTGGAAAATGCCCCCCCCCCCTGATCTGCATAAGCCTTGTCTTGATCGTACTGTTCCCGCAAGAAAGCACCATTGATGTCCTCCTACTCTTCATCACACGTGACAGGAACCTGCACAAGACTGGACTGATCTTATGCAGCTGATAATATTATTATTATTATTATATTATTATTATTATTGTTGTTGTTGTTGTTATTAATTAATTAAGGACATGCAGTAGACAGTGAATGTGGCCAATATTTAAGACTCATCTCACAAAGAAACACAGGAAGGTATAATCAATTGGTAAAGTGCAAGACGTATATTATAACAGCAAGAGCGTATACTATAGATAGATATTGCGAAGTTCTCAAATACTTATTATTTGTGACTCAAATGTAGGGGTGCATGCATTTATTCATATTTTCATAAACTGGAACGTGACAGACTGAACCCACTGCAAACATGCAGGACAGCTCTACAAGATACGGTCAAAGCTGTTTATGCAGCTCAATCACTATTGGATCCTAGTCCCATGAGAGGGTACGGAAGAATGCGTATCTACTACACGTATATATATATACACGCACGTACGCACGCACGACACACACACACACACACACACACACACACACACACACACACACACACACACACACACACACACACACACACGCACGCACGCACGCACCTCTAAACAACTGCATGTTTCTAACTACTGCGAAGCTATACGAATTATTCGGGTTAATTAATTAACGATGTGTATTCGAGCCTTGTTACAATCGATGTGCTGACGAAGATCTACAGACTCAAACGTCTGATATTTTTTTTGTATAGTCTCTTACAATAAATGGTACTGTATTTCAATTAATATAACTAAATTTTACTCACTAATCATATAGTGAGCTTATAGTTAGTGAGCACTTTCGGTTTTCTTCTTTCATAACTAGATTATGTTTTAAAGCCTGGATTCCAAAAACCTTGGATTATGTAGCAACTGCATCCTAATAATTTCATTATATATGTACGTGCAAATTTACTTTGCTTGTTGTTTTATGTTTATCAAACTTAGTCGCAAGTGTAAAAACATTTTCTGACTTTCATTTGCTTATTTTAGCTCTCTGGGGCAGCGCCTTTGCGGGACAAGTTCAAACGTTGATTAATCAATTCACCGAAGGCAAATCGGGGTTGTCAGCGTTTTTTCTTAGAGCGTTCAGCAAAATTCTAGAATGGACGGGTGTGGACGACTTGCGCCCGTTTGCAGCCACTATACCTAACTTCATGAAAGGAATTGACAGCGCTCCTCATCTTGTTAGATCTATCACATTGGCAAAGAGTCCGTTGTTTAAGCAGTACCAGCGTCACCAATATGGCCATTTGAATAAAGATCAAAAGAAAATATATAAGAGGTTATTGAATACAGGGCTACCAAAAGTATGCTAATCTAGACTTTGTTATGGAACTTTGCTTTTATAATTAGTGCGAAGGCACAAGGAAAATCTACAGACGCACCAAAGAAATTCAAAGTATATGTAAGCGCATTCAAAAGCGACAGCAACGAAGCAGAATGTATGTTATTTTATTTAATTAATTAATTCTCAATTTTAATTTTTATTATATTATAGCGTATCAAAAGTCTATTCAGGCAGAAGATCGTTTAACCGTTGTAGATGCTGGGTTAGATTTCAACTTGCCATTTCCACCTCTGCTTCGACCCGAACGACACACTGACATCTTTCTTACGTTTGACTACTCTTGGTACGGATCTTTGGAGAAAAATCCATTGAAGGTGATTTATGAGTTAGAGTAAAGATGTTTTAAGTTTGTAAATGACTTTTATATAGAATGTATGGAAAGCCATGACATGGGCCAAGCGTCACGGTTACAAGTTTCCAGAAGTTCGTGCGGATATGTTTGATGCCAAAAATCCAAAGAAGTATTACATCTTAGAAGACAAGGAAGATCCTGATTGTCCTATTGTCATTCTGTTTTGTTTGTGCAACTCTCATGAACAAGTCGATCCATATTCCTCGGTTTACGACACTTTCAATTTTGAATACACTTTGGATGATGTCGTTCGACTCCAGGAGCTGTGTCATGACAACACGACACTGGCCATCGATGATATCAAAGATTGTATCCGCAGGAAGATGCAACTCTAACTTGAAATGATTTCAAATCACTTCAAATGATGAGTAACATGAACAATTGCAGTTTTGTTGAATTGCATCAAAGGTCTGTGTAATTGTTTCGCTCGCGCAGTGTAGAGTACTCTTCAACTTGTTGTCTAGCAAAGCAAATGTTATGAACTGCTGGAATTGTTTGGTGCTAAGTAGCTATAAATTTACACTGTTTGACGTCTAGTTACATGGTATGTGGTTACCGCCGTAAATTAGCTTTCACTAATTACTCAGATGTAGAAACTATTTTTAACGTCTCTAATACAACTGTACGGGCGCTGCTAGATGATACTGGACACGATGGCTAAACATTTAGTGATAGCGAAGCTAGTCGCGACTCGTTCTCCGTATCAGATGATTGGGCTTGATGGTAGTGGTATAGTGACGACGGACGTGACGTCATTTCTAATGTGAACTCAGCTTCAATTGAATGTGCAGATTATTACAGCTCAGAAAGTATTCAAGCAGATTTATAGGTATTTTCGTGTACACTCTGCTATTAAACTCTTTTGTTACTTTTTTTAACTCGTGCAAAGGCTCACACAATAATTATCAGTAATTTACCATCAGCCACAGAATGGTCACTTCAAGTAGTTTGAATCGACTCAATACATAGGATAAGAGGTAGGTAGGTGATCCAGTCAGAATGGCGATTGTTAATTGTCTTGCATCCAGCATATGTGTGAGTGTTCTGTGGGCTTGCTTTACTAAAATTTTTAGTCCTTGCGTCTGAGAATGATGCGGTCGCCCAGTAATAATTTTGCAATCTCCTGGCTACAACAAAAATTTTCAAATTATTTAAATATAAGAAAGAGAAAGATGGCGATATAGTTTGAGGATGCTAGGAGGTTCGATCGAACCCCTCGAACCCCCTGGCTACGCGCCTGATATAGCTATTCACAGAAAACCTCGACTGCCTCTAACTCTGAAACAGACTATAGTTAGTTGCAATTCGATCAGCAGAATGCAACTACTAATTCTTACAGATGCGCCTAGGTACTGTAGTCTGTCGAGCGACCGAAAACCGAAAAAGAGAATCAGATTTACATTAGTCCTGAAATACATAACAGAAAGACTATCAAATAGCAAGATGCATTTATATTAAAGATTAATCAAACCAAAGCCCGGTCTAAGCCAATCTGCCTAACTTGAAATTACAAATATAAATATTTGCTTGATTTGGCCTCCATTAAAGTGAAAAGCAATCTTAGATTTGTATATTCTAGAGACTTGTAAACATAATTGAAAATTCCATCATTTAAAGCTTTAAAAACTTTAGTGCAGATGTTAATTTGAAACAAATTTTAGATTGTTTCAAAAATAGAAGTGATTGTAAATCAGTCCAGATTATTTGAAAACCATCAGACAACTACCAAAAGCTCTACCTTCTTTACTGCAGAGCTTGTAGCTGTATGGCAGCGGTCCCCGCGCGATTGGCGAAAGGTTGCCAGACAACATCCCACGATGGTTCGTAAATGGCTCCGCCGCTCGATCGAGCCAGTACCTGGCAAAATGTTCCCACTTGGCTGGACTATCGTCGAGGAGACGAGGTATTCATTCCAACTCAAACACGTCAACTTTTTTCTTGACAATGATGCCCCCGAGGCCTCCCTTTTCCACCAGACGTTCACGACGTCTAACATATGCACGGTGTCAGCCCCAAAATAATTTCTAGATTGCGGTGTTCAACCGATTAAGAAGTCGCCGCGGCGGATGGACGACCTGTGCAACATACTAAAGTTTGAATAATACAAGCGTTTTGGCGACAACGGTTTTGCCGACGAGAGAAACGCTGCAATTCTTCCAAGCTCGAGGGATGGCGTTCATCTCATCGACAGCCGCTGGCCAGTAGTCTTCACACAGTCGTGGATTCGTTCCGACACAGATACCTAAAAGACGAAGGCTACCACACGTCCGCTGTAGCCCTAATGGGCGGTCAAAACGGGTTTTTCAAGACCCCACAAAGAGTCCACGAGATTTAGCAACGTTGAGTCGAGCACCGCTGCCGAGTTTGTACGTGTCAATGCACTATCGAAGGACATCAAGGTTCTCATCCGAAGTGACGACGACTGTGGTGTCGTCGGCATACTGACTGACCTTGCGACAGTCATCGGTCCCAGGCAAGGCGAGTCTCCCGACTCGAGGCGACCGAATTAAGCAAGAGAACGTCTCAGACACAAGAACATACAAAATAAGTGACAGCGGACATCTCTACCGTACTCCGCGACTAGGATGGATTTGTTGCGAGAGCCAGCCATTTACAATGACGCGGCTGGAGATGACCGTGTAAAGACATTTGACGCATGGACAAAAGTATAAACCAAAATTGAATCGCTGTAAGAAGCCGTCTACGAGCGACTAAGACACTCGATCGAAGGCCTTCTCCTGATCGAGACTAACCAGGACAGCCGGTCGATTAGTCACGTCGCAGTACTTAATCGATCACATCTGCAAAAGACGACAGTTGTCTCAGATGCTGCGACCGGGTACGCTGCACGTTTGGTTCATATGGACTACAGACGCTAGCACCGATGTAATTCTGCTGGTCAAAATTTTAGCCAAAATCTTGTGGTCTGCGGTCAGCAACGCTATTGGACGCCAATTTCAAAGATCGCGATGATCGTTCTTCTTATACATAAGACGAATAACGCCAGTTTTCTGACTAAGACTTAGTTCGCCGTCCTCGACTTCGGCGCTAAACAACTCCAACAGATCGTCGCACAACAAATTCTAGAAGCTCTGTAAAATTCTACGGTATCCTGTCTATACCTGGTGACTTGTTCGACTCATGGATTGGGCGGCTCGTTTGCACTCCTTGAGCGATAATGGCGCGTCGAAAGACTGTCTGTCGTCGTCCCTCAAAGTAGAAGTCAGTAAGTCGAGAAGTGCTTCTTCAAATTCCGGCGTCGTAGCCTCCGCACGTTATAGATGGTCGTAGAACGTTGCTGCTAATTTTAGCATAGAAGACGGTGTCTTGTGTGCAACGTCGTCGTCGTCGTCGTCTTGCAACTCCATTATGGACGATTTCCGCCCTCGTCTCTTCTCTTGTAATAAGAAGAAACGATATACTTTGTCGCCCTTCTCAAGCCATGGTATACGCGAACGGATACGGTTCCCAGTCAGTGAGAGCCGGTCTAACTGTCTCAATTCTTCTTCACAGCAGCGAAAAGAACAGACTGCGTCGACATCCACTTTCCGTCTGCCACGAGTCTCTGAAGGATCTCCATCTGCATGGAGCTGATTATGACGCAGGTTTTGCGATCTGCTCTTCGCCTGACAGAAGTTAATTAATAATAATAATATCGCGGACGTACGCCTTTGCCCACGTCCCACAACGCGAGAGAAGACCCGAAGAGTTGGCGCTCATCACGCCACGTCTGCCAGAAATTGCGTTTAATCAGACAGTAGTTCGGGTCGTTCAGTACGGACACTTTCAAGTGCCAATATTCAGGCCTATGGTGGGCCGGTTGTGAAAAGTAAAGAAGCTTTTACCAACGAATGATAACGGGCTATATGTCATTGGACACCAGAACGTGATCGATACGCGACATATGACGCACATTGAGTTTTCTTCACGTAAAACCGCGGATGGTCGGGTTAACACTATGATACACGTCACTCAGGCCGTTCGTCGCGAGCAAGCTGATGAATAACCTCGTCGATATCACATCGCTAACTAGGGAGACAATGCCGGACGGTCTGTCTTTCGACGCATCTAGTACGGTGTTGAAGTCGCCCGCCACAAAGTAACGAGATAAATCTAACGTTACGTCCGCTCAAGAACGTCGTTAAAGAACGTCCTGAGCTCTCTTTTGTCATTAAGACAGTATACGTACGCTCGTGAACGTGTAATCGACTTCTTGAATAGACAGTGTCACCTACAGTAGTCGTTCCTCATCATGGCGCTCTGTGGACATAAACCGTGCATTCAACAAAGGGGACGTGAACTTCTCCATTGCTCAACACGTTATGATTCTTCACGAAGAGAAGCTACTTTTTAGCTATTATTAACCATTACTCTGCCACACTCCTTACTATTGGAGTAGGTAATGGGCAGGCATGGGTTGCTGTGTCTGAAGTATATAGTATAACATATCATTGCATTAATTAAACAAGGTGACTCAGACATTTGATGTGATGATTTCTTGGTATTAATCAATTCACAGTTATGAGCAGTATATTGATCTTCCATACAAAACCACGTGTGAGAAACTCAGCTAATTACATCTACTTTGTATAATCAGCAATTTGTTCTTCGATTGCATTAATCTGATTGATCATGTCACCCAGTCTTTCTTCATTCATTTCAAATCGCACAACTTCACTGCCCTGAACATACACATGACAATAATGAAATGACAAATATTTGAAGCCTCTCATTCAAAGAAATCATCACCAACATATAGAGTAAGTGATGTAAGTGGGGCTGAATGGCACATGCTTCACAAAATTCTCATCACCAGCTACAGGGGCGGCGGAGCGAGTTGAAAGTTGAGGGGGCTGAAAGGGTAAACATTACAGAAAGCAGAAATTCTACAGCATAAAGTTGATAAAGTTGGGGGGGCTCTAGCCCCCCCAGCCCCCCCCGGCTCCGCCGCCCCTGAGCTATATATATATGCTCATGATGAAAGAATCTCCGAGATGCCCATCAGTGCCTTCTCAGAACCTGAACAAGCAAGGCTAATAACATGTTGCCCTGACTTCTTGCTTTGCTGTGACAGGCCACTGGCTCTTGCTCATGCATTTGGTGCATGTGCATCTTTATGTGTGTCTGACTAAGATGATGTCAGAGAGAACGAAGCAAAGCATCATGCTCGATTGATGGGCACAAACTCTGGATTGTCCTGCAGCATTTCACTTCTGCAAATCAAATCAGGACCCTTTCCCTGCAGATTGCCTATTTGTAGCTGCAAGAGATTCAAACTTAGATAGCATGCTCAGAGATCAAACTGTGAACAGTGATGTATGTAGCCTATTAAAAATTTGAATCTGGAAATTGCACACGTGATTGCTGCAGGCATAACATCAACAGCAAGGTGTACCAAGTCAAAGATCTTAAAATCTCTGCCCTCTCAAAGAAGGCTTCATCCGCCTATGTACATGTATATACCATACAATAGTGCAAAATGACATTTCATTACCTCGTTTCTGCCAATTTGCATCTCTACTATTGCAGTTGGCATGTTGAGATCGACAACATGCCTTGCTTTGCTCTTCACATCGATTCTCCAACTGAACGCTTTCAGTTGGTTATCCCATGTGGATTGCCTCACTAATGCTTCATGAACCTAAGACAACAGCGTAAACAGATGTAAACAGGAAGAAGGCCAAGTACTGGCAGAAAATAAACAAAAATACTAGAGTCAACTGTTCAAATTTAGTTAATTAGAATGATACTACCAGAAATTTCCGAAACAGTGCCCAGCTAAAACTCCAGCTAAAACCACCCACATTTGGAAACTTTCTCATTTACAGCCCATGAGCCGCTAATGAAAATCAAGATTGTGGTATGCGATTCGACGTCGGTGCCCAAAATTGGTCAATATTCCGAGGCTGTATATAACGTGCATTACTATACTACAGCGCATGTACAGGTTTGGTAACCAGACAGCAGTCTTACACTGTGAATTAAAGAAGGAACCTCTACACAAGAAGTGTAAGAGGGTCATCAGGTCTGGTTGCACTCGTAAGGTTAAAAGACAGGATGTTGCAAGAGGGCCTCACACTTGCCTACTCTGCGATATTCAAGTCAATCGCCAATTTCTAGAGTTTCCTACGAACCGCCCGGGTGCTTATTGAGAATGGAATTCTTCCATAAATATCCCATTTTCCTTATTGCTGCCGTGGGTGCTGTTTCACAAATTCCCGGTAGTACATTATTAACTCACCTTTGCCTTTTGATTTTTCCAAACCTTCATCAAAGCTTGTGCTTGTTCTTCAGTAATTGGGTTCTAATAGACCAATGGTGCATAGTTAAAGTCAGCAATGATGTTGAATATAAATAACTCAAACACTAAAGCAAACGTATTAAACAAATACGTGCAAGTAGCATTGTTGTACAGTATTTACTAACTCATGTTCAACTGGAAATCATTCTACGTGAATGACTTGACTAGAATCATTTACAGACTCAAAAAACAAATGTCAAGTTCTCCCTACAAACAAATCCTTGTAATACTCGAAAACGTTTGGAAGAAAGCTACAATTTCAATGCTTTGTATCTGTTTCTTACCTCAAATGCTGAACAGCAGAGAGATGTATTTACCGTATTTCTTCAGGAGTTCCCAAGAAAATATAGTATCGTGGCGTGTAATTTAATTAGCTAAATTTTAAAGTGGGTTTGGGTGTGGCATTGATAGAAAGTTGAGCTAAATAAGTGGCAAACTGCATTACTCAAAGTTGCTCAATAAATTGCTTACAACATTTAGATTATCTCTCTTGTTTACTTAAGGCCTTCATGTACATTAACTAAAATTCTATTTTGAATTTCTAACTAATTGATTTCTAAATGTTTATCGTCAGCTATCCTTTAATTAAGGTTCATTCAATTCAAAGCAGTCAGATATTTTGGATCTTTGTTTTGCTGACATCAACCATAGGACCCTGCGCTCACTACAGTTTCTGAAAACCATATGTTGATTAGCACTTATTTTATACATGTGCCAACATACAAGTTGACAGTGTCCCCCTGTGCATGTCATATGATGTGCAATGTATGCATGAGTTGTTAACACGTGAATTAATTAATAACCATTCCTACTAAAAGCTACAAAGCAGAAACAATGTCTACGTGCCATCCAAAGGATTCATAAAATACATCTTTTCGTTTTGCCTGTACAGATAAACATACCCTAAAAACATAGCGCACTCCGAGGACTGGGGAAGTCCCTGTTTCTTAATAGAGGCTACTCTAAAGGCCAGAGCTAGGGAGACACTTACAACTAAAGACTGCAGCTGGAACTCTAGAAATATATATGTAGCTGAAGTTGTAATTAGCATTAATATTTGACCCTGGCAGAAAAGTAAAATTTTTCTAAATGTACTTCATAGTCTTCATCCACTTTGTATCTTTGCCTTGATCCACTTTGCCTTTTTCTGGAGTATGTTTGTGCTAATCAAGCCAACCTGGGCTGCACGTGGATGGTGTGTTACTAACAAATGCAAAAACCGGCATAAATGTATAGACTGTCCAGGTCCGTGACCCTTCCGGCCATTTCAATTTTCAAATTTCAATTTACTTTTCATTTTTAATTTTTTAATTTTTTGTGAAAGGTTTTCAATTATTTTGCTAAAAAATTAATTCAGTAAGCAAATTTTTATTTTCTTATTTTTCATATTTTCATTTTTTGTTTTTGATTTTCATTTTCGTTTTTCATTTTTTATTTTCGAGTTTTTATTTTTGATTATATTTGGTTGAGTTGAACATCAAAAGAATTGAACACGGAGAGAACAAAAAATTAATGCAGCAAGAACGAAAAATGAACGCAGCAAGAACGAAAAATGAAACAGCCTTGTGCGAAGTATGCAGAAGAGAGTCTGGTGGAACGCGTGCCCTAGTCATAGCTCAACGCAGTATGGAGTCGTTTTTCATTCCAACGCGTGCTGCTGATTGCAAGGGGCGGAGTGGTTCTCTTGCAATTTCCGCTTTAATGAGAAGAAAGTCTCTCTCTCCCCCAAAAAATAATCTATCTCAGGTGCGAGCAGCCATTGCTGATGAGCACAGTACATATGCATGGTATATGAATTTATCTATTACCACATATAATTCTAACAATTGCAACAGTCTAACTAAATCTAAACTCAACAAATGTAGTAACTATACTGAAACTCGTTCAAACTCTTTTAGGCTACTCTAGATTAACTACCATTTATACACGCAGTAAACCACAACTAAAAACAAAAATGCCTGGTTTGCTGTTCTACACATGCGCACGTACGTGCCACCATCACCTCTGGACTTGAATCTTGAGCTTCTGTCCTTGCGGATGGCTCTCTTGTCACTGCAGACCTGCCTAAACAGGACAACGTCGTGTGCTGGCCAAGTACCTCGGGTATAGCTATATAGCTCATGCAGACTCGATTGACTCTGTGCCATCATGATCGCACCGTCGCTGTGAACGAGGCTACTACCATAGACATGAGAAGACTGGCAGAAACGACAGCGAAGCTTCTCCCAGTGCCAAATATGCCACTGCTTTACAAGACATCACAACCTGCTGTCGGCAGTGGCTTGGGTGTCAGCAGTGCGTAGAGCGGTGGCAAGTTACAAGTGGCCGACGTTGCCCTCTGTCTCTGCAATACAACATGAAATGGCGGTCCACTCTGCGTGACTCTCCGTATACGTAGCTTGGACGAATTGACAAAGCTGAGCAAGCAAGTAAGTCATGTATTGCATGCCCGAGGTACTTGGCCAGCTGAGCACAAGAACATTGTCCGGCTTAGGCAGGTCTGCAGTGACATCCGCAAGGACAGAAGCTCAAGATTCAAGTTCTGCGGTGTTGGAGGCACGTACGCGCACATGTGTAGAACAGCAAACAAGGCATCTTTGTTTTTAGTTACTGTGTACTGCGTGTATAAATGGTAGTTAATCTAGAGTAGCCTAAAAGAGTCTGAACGAGTTTCAGTATAGTTACTACATTTGTTGAGTTTAGATTTAGTTAGACTGTTGCAATTGTTAGAATTATGTGGTAATAGATAAATTCCTATACCCTGAAAGAAGAAATTTGTACAGGAGAAAAATTCGTGCGATTTGTGCGATCACAAGCCCATCGCACAAAATAAATTCCACATATATTTTTCCCTTGCGCATGGCCTTATTGTCGCACAAATTAATTCCGCACAAGTAGTAATTTTTCTCCCGCACAAATTTCTTCTTTCAGGGTACCATGCATATGTACTGTGCTCATCAGCAATGGCTGCTCGCATCTGAGATTGATTATTCTTTTGGCTTTTGGCGAGAGGGAGATTTCCTTCTCGTTAAAGCGAAAATTGCAAGAGATCGTTCTAGGGCAGAAGTCGTCCAAGAACCACTCCGCCCCTTCCAATCAGTAGCACGCGTTGGAATGAAAAACGACTCTCTACTGTGTTGCACTATGACTAGGGCACGCGTTCCACCAGACTCCCTGCTGCGTACTTCGCACAAGGCTGTTTCATTTTTCGTTCTGGCTGCGTTCATTTTTCATTATTGCTGCATTCATTTTTCATTTTTGCTGTGTTCATTTTTCATTCTTGCTGCGTTCATTTTTCATTTTTGCTGTGTTCATTTTTTGTTCTTGCTGCGTTCATTTTTCATTCTTTCCGCGTTCAATTCTTTTGACATCCAACTCAACCAAATATAACCAAAAATAGTAACTTGAAAATAGAAAAATGAAAAATAAAAAATGAGAATAAAAATGAAAAATAAAAATATGAAAAATAAAAAATAAAATTTGCTTGCCAAATTAATTTTTTCAGCAAAACAATTGAAAACCTTTGACAAAAACATTTAAAAATAAAAAATAAAAATAGAAATAAAAATCTAAAAATAAAAAATTGAAATTTGAAAATTGAAATGGCCGGAAGGGTCACGAACATGTCCAGCACCTTTAAAATAGAAGTCACATTCAAATAAGTCCCTCATTAATATCACAGTTAGCAACCACTGCTACGTGTACAACAGACATCGTGGCCTCTAATAGAATATAATCCTAGCCTCTTGTTCAGTCCTCTTAATAAATTGCAGTGGCGCAAGCCATACAAGTCATCTGCAAGTGTTTGAAAGCAATTATGAAACTCTTTACCTAGGTGTAAGAGATCCCACTGGAATGTTGCTTGCAAAAGAAAAGCAAGTGCCTTATAATACTATAGTGAAAAAGATTCACAAGCAAATGACACACAATCCTCACAAACGTACACTGACTGAGAGCCTGCTAGTCAGCTGACAATCTGACTTCAAAAGGTTGTTCGTATCCTACAAACATCGTAACAACTTGTACAATACAGAAATGTCATCCTACTTAGCTATACTGGTGATGAGACACAAGAAGGTATCAATAAGCCTCTGTATGTAGCATAGTTGCACTAGATAACTCACTGACTGCCTAGTTGCATGATTCAAGCAATAGGAATTTACATGTTTGCAGGCCTAGGAAACGTGATATTGTCCCAAATTATACTGATGTCGTGACCTAATCCTCTAATCAGCATGCAAGAGGTGACAAAAAAAGATGTACAGACGCCAGACATTTCTTTTGTTGAGTAGCTCTCAGATAACAGAACACATAGGGTACAACCTGATACAAATCATTATTCCAAAACGAGTGGAGAGACACAAGCACATCTGTGTCAGTCGTGTAGCTAATAATTAATGCACTCTGCTACTTTATGTGACATCTTTCTCAGTATATGACAAAGCTCTCACAACTACCATTTCCATGTATATTCACTGATACGCGACCCAGAGTATGTTCTCTAAAAAATTGCTTATCCAAAATCTGTGAGAGGCAGGGACCTAAAGGCAATCACTTCCCTGCCAGGCAATACCAGTCCTGTTGCATCTCACACCTGTAGGGTTTACTGTTTGGGGTTACATAATTACTTTCAAACTATGGAAATTTGGAGTTGGCACTTGTCACTGCACACATTCAATCCTATGTCAGTCATTTAGACACTCATATTCCATTCCCAATTATCTGCAGGACTTGAGCAGGCCCTCTTCACCTGTGAGTCCTAACCCTCTCCTCATCTTGAGCGTTAGGAGGAACTATGCAAAAGGCTAACAATGTCTGAACTATCTTCTATGCATCTGAGCAATACAAATCCACACAAGCATTCGCAAGAAAAACAGATTACTTGACCATATAAGTAATGACAGAAAGAAAGGAGTTCCAAATTTATTTTTCAGAAAGCAAACACCCTGGAACCCAAATAAAATGCGTCACCTCTCGTTTCTTCATTTGTGATGTCAAGAAAGCGTCCAACTGTTTAAAGTCCATGTTAGCAGCCGAAATGTTACTTAATATTGTAGAAAATCGCTTTACATATCCTTGAAAGTCTAGCAATTACAGAAACAATGGAAACTAAAAGTGCACAAAATGTTCCTAGCCAAAGGCCTCACCATCTTGTGACGCATCTGGACACACCTGGTCTTTCATTTCTTCGTCTGAGATAGAAGAACCATAGAACAGACGTTCAGTAAGACGATGAATCAAGACAGATACGTCCATCCACTGTCACGTGACCTTACTAATCTAGCCTCTAACGCGCGCACGTCATTTGTCTCGTCGGCCTTAGTTGTTCCCGTATGTCCTTCCTCTGATCTGATCTCTGCAGTACCAAGTACAAAAACTCTTTATGCCCATAAAATTTAAATTTATGTGAGTCACTGGTGTGAGTCTGTCTGGTGAGTCTGGGTGTGTGCAGAGCCATGTATAGAGAGAGTTGCGACAACCCGGATTTGGACGCCATGTTTTATCCAACCGCGCAAGATAAAAATTGCCGTAAAAATTGTAGCGACTACGAGAAAACTCGAGAACAAGAGGAACCAGTACACTAATAAAGAAGAAACGACTACCTGATTTTGACGGCTGTAGCCCAGCCAGTAATATATTTCTCCGATCGCCTTTCCATTCGCTACCGTCATTGCTTTATGCCATTCGGCTTTAGTCCTTGCAGGGATGCTCGGATATAATCTTAAACATAAAAGAGATCTGCTACTAATAAATTAGCTTCAAGGAGTTCGTAGCGGGAAGGTTTCAGGCTCCTGTGTATACACGCGCGCTCGTAGCCTCGGAGCTCAGACCGCCCACAAATCTAAACTCGTACATAATATTGTCTGCACTGTCCAAACATGACCACTTACAAAATCGACGGCTGGTAATCATCAATATAGTACGTACGCCGCATCTGAGGTACACATAACCAAATAATCTAACTACAGTTTCAGTCCTTTTGCTTCTGTATACAAGTCCACAGCAGACACACAAACAAAAAGAGCACAAAGCTACAATGAATCTTGCTACATTATATGCATGACTGACATCACTACAACGTTAATACTATATACCAACAACAGCAAATGACACAGGCTGTTCCATGCACTTGACTGCTGAGCACTAGCCAGGTTCTGTCACTTCAAATGCTTGACCAGATTCCTCATTGTCATGCTTTTGCTTCCCAATTCTTGTCCAGCCTTCTTCATCTGCGCTTCTTTCATCCTCTGACATCTCACCTTTCTGCAAAATATTTGCAACCTGATCCTCAAGTATTCGCTACAAAGCTTCCTCTTGATATCATGACACTTGAGAAACTGGACAGTTTCTGTGAGTTTTTCAGCCTTGTCTAGAAGAAGCTTGTTCAGATTGCTTTGCTGCCATGATAGCACTATCACTAATGTTTCTAAACATGATCTCAACTTCTAAGTAGCATCATGGAAAATACCCTATCCCCTACATGCACAAGACATCCAGCCTTGTATTCTTTCAAATCAGTCAGAGCAGCTGCACGGACCCAGGGGTAGCACTCACAATTTCACCAATGCACTTGGGACAAAGACTTTCATTCTTCTTGATACCATAAACACAGTACCCTACTAGGTTTAGCTCAGCCTCGTTCAGGTTTTCTATTGCCTTTACCTCCGAAAAGCTCTACTAACTTCACTTCAGGTTCACCCTTTAGCAATGGTACTGACTGATCAAGAAAGACAACGGCAAAGTCCCTATCATCTTCTTGATAGCTACTCTGCGTGGCAAGTGGCTTCATGAATTGGGAAATGCTTATTATTTTCAGGGCATACTTGAAAGACAACGAGGATGGAATGGGATTCTTCAGCCTTACCATACTAAAAAGGTTTTCTAGACAACCCTGTGTAAACCTAGAAGTAAGCAAGGATTTAAAACCATCATTGAGCAGCTCCTCCTGGATTTCTAGTATAGATGTGGTTGACATTATGACCCCTGTCTGCACGGGTTTCCAATCCCCCCTCTCTCCAATCTTCAGGTTCTTGAATAGGTCTACTACACTGTGCAAAAACCTGATAGCCTCCTTATACTTTTAAGGAAGTCTTTTGCTCAAAGCTAAAACTGGGTGCCTACTCGCCATCAAGTCAAACCAGTGATTACATGTCTCTATGAACCAAGCAGTGGCAAGATGGTCACTGCTCCTGTTCTCCTCTTTCAAAACATAGCGTAGGCCCAAACTAACAGAATTGCTGAAAAAATTTAGAGCACCAGACACTTTCATCTTTTGAAAGTTCGAAGGCACAAGGGTTCCCTGAGTCAGCTTGGGGGCAATTTTCAGATCTAGAGGTTCTTGAAATATTGCAAGATCCTGAATGGGAGTAAGGCTCACAGTGCTACAACTCATGTTGTTGGCCGATACCACATTATCTGGTAGAGTGATCACTTGCCCATTCACGAGTGGAGATCTAAGATTCTTAATAACATGTGGCACATCGCCAATGAAGTAGAGCCATCTTTGTGGGTTTTAAGGGTGAGGAATTTTGTTCACAGTCTGCTTGCAGTGCTTGCCAGTCAAAAGATTGAAGCTCCTCCACATGGCTCTGTTGGCACTCCCCATATCACTGGTTATCGCAATAACATGAACGCCAATCTCTGCTGCTCTCTTGATCACATCAAGCACAATTGGCCTAATGACAGTTCCATCGGTAGAATTGCCAGTGAAATAGAAGGCAACTGTTTGTTCCATCGCAAGGCCACTCCTGCTAGCATGAAAACTAGACCATGTGTTGCATCGCCAGTATGATCAGGAAATGATACATTACCCATTACCTGACCACTGCTTGCATCATACTCAATAGTGGGAGTTATTGCCATTTCATCCAAGGTTAGGCAGCAAACTCACTCTTCCTCTCTTAGCTCACTAACCTTTAATCCCAGATAGCCAAAAACTTGACTGAGGATGCCAGGCATAAATGTCACACATTCCATTCTTCTCTGAAGTGTCCGAACAGATGGTAGAGGATAACCTTGCTGCAACAGAAGGTTGTACCCTGAAGCTCCACAAGAAAATCGCAGCCGCAATGCCTTCTTTACAGTGGAGGTTGCCCAATTAATTCCACGCATCCCTCCTCTAGAAAGAGCACGCAGTTGATCCTGACCAAACAATTTCCTGATGGTTGCTTCTTGCTTCATCTTACGGTGTAGCAAAGCCTTCTGATCTTTCTTTGTCCTGTGTAGCTCCGACTTCAATTCCTTGACCTTGCACTTCAACCTACTGACTTCTGATTGAAGGGGGTCATCACAGGAAGAAGCAGTGGAAGTCATTGCTTCACTGCTAGATACCTCTTCATCTAGTGCTTGTGTAAGATCAACTGCAGAAAAACAAGCCATGCGTTACAAGGCTGAAACATGAATTTAAAGTCATTAGTCTATTTACATCAAGTTGTAAGTCATCAGTGTAGAAATTACAAAGTTCAAACTTTGCCTCTTACTGTAAAGTACATGTACCTAAAATAATACTTGTGGTCATAATAGGCCATACAATTATTTCTGTGTTTCTTATTTCAGTTTGAAAAAATTCCAAAATCGCATTATTTCCTGTTTGTACAGAGAAATGTGCCAAGATGCCCGTATTTTCATATGAATCCACAATAACATATTTTGAATATTTACATGGAACCATGTGTGGCTTCACATCACAAATCCAACACAATAAGAGGGATTTCAATTTCCTGTCAACAAGTCTGAATTACCTAAGCTGTTCTAGCTTCCTCAATTATATCCTGACAAATTTCATCTGAATGCACCGTGTGACACAAGGGTTTGGGCATACCTATGTTGATGTGACTGGTGCTAGCCCACACACATGCAGACAAGGCAGTGCTCTGAATTCATTGATAGACCAAGCATTTCACAACATCTGTTACATGTTTTGCTCATGATGTGATGATGAAGATCACACATGTGATCTTTTTCTTTCCTTTCTGGGGCAAAAGTAGTTAATTAAGAGGCTCATTGGACGAGAAACACAGAAGTATTTTGTAAGCAAATTTAAACCTCAGAAGTCGCAACAGATTTGACTTGGTAACTCAGTACTATAGTATTATTGCAGTACAACTAAATCAGCAGAAGAGTAACACTTACATTCACAAGATGATAGTTGGCCATGTTCAAGGAAGGCACAATAGGTGTGATCAGATGGAGCTGGGTTTGACGGGGCACTTCTGTCAGTTGGAGGCTTTCTCCGAGCAGGAACTCTTCAGTGAAGAAACATTGTGGGCACAGCTTTGGGCGTCAGTTTCCTTTTCCCAGCAACCCTCTTACCGTCAAACTGAGACACATCAAAGTTGACCTTAGAGCAAGAACACATAAATGTTACTAGGCATCCATGATCATGAAACCCAAGCCATAGGAAACAAACAGAGGGCAGGAACATAACAAACCACTAATACATACCAAGGTGCCTCAGTGCGTCATCCATCTTCAACGGCCAACACCAAGGCGCACCTGTATCGGGGACCTACTGTCGACAATACAGTGACGACAGCTTAGTTGAAGCAGCATAGTTCCACAATCATGTACTTAACTATCAAACACGTGTAAGCCGTCTACCACCAACAGCTTTCATGATACGTACAGGCCTACCTTAGCATATCTCTACCACAGTTTTGTTGTGACAGCAAGTTTCCTAAAGGGATTGAACCACACATTACTAAACATCGATTACCTCACAAAGAAACGACGAAGACGATGCCACCAGTTCTTTCGTTTCACTTTTGCCTCCCAAATTTTTCTCGTTGCTGGATTTACGAGGAATCGCAAACATCCTATATCCCATCTCTGATCTATTCGAGCATCCCCACGCAGAACAACATGGCATTGCGAAGATACCAACTCCAAACCACACCAAGAACTTTGCTAGACACGGAACTGTACACGCGCAGTTGAATAAAACATGGCGCCCACGTAATCACGTGATCGAAAAACCGGGACTCGTCCTGTCGCAACTCTCCCTCCCTCCCTCCCTCCCTCCCCCTGGGTCCCACAGATGATCGCTTAGTACAGGTTTCACTGTATCTACAAAAATAATGTCCTCGTGGCGATCAAAGGCTACGCAGTTTGCTAGTCTGCTTTTTCACTTGGTTTCTGATGATTCCCTTGCCAGGTGATGAATCTCTAGCAGCAGCTGCGGTTTCTTCCAGTTGAACCGTCATGAGCGACCTTTGGTTGAGCACTCAGGTAACTTTATCGTTTTCTAATATAGTCCATCGACCAACCCCCAAAACATGCTTCTAAAGGAAGTTGCTTAGCCCCAAGTCCGCGGGAAGTTTTAATAACTCTAAAAGATAAAGCAGTATGACAGAACTCCAACTGTACCTGTTTGCCTCTCCATACCGGGGCCGTTAGGTAGCTGCATGCCAACAAATTTAGGGGCGTGGCACACAGTCAGTAGAGCGAGCTTGCTAACTCTGTAGTCGGCAGAGCACTCAAAACGGGTAAAAACGCATCATGCAAACTACTGAGGCATAAAGCATCGATTGTGAACATGTTAGCTCGCAGCATTAGCCAAATAGCTTACGATATCACACATGATCACACATGCGATGACAAAACCTTTTGAGTTGTGCATCTGTCAACTTTTCTAGAGACCTAAACTAAACCAGATTGCTCATTAGCAGTTCAAGTTCTATTACGACAGCAGTAGAACAAACTGCAATCAAACAGAAAGCTGCACCAATGCGAATTAGGCTGCCAACAAAAAGCCTAGATGTCTAGGCAAGCAGGCATCACGTAGAAATAAAGCGCTGCACAGCTACCTTGTTGTGGACTATGAAACAGTGTCTGCTGTCTCCTACGAATAGAAACCAACGGTCTTTCTGTAGTACGTTTGCCCAAACTCGGGTCTCAAGACACGTGGCCTCATAACCTCGTCGGTTTGTCATTTGGCTGGCTTCAAGAGTCCAAACTATTTTCTGAACATATGGGAAACAAGTAACACGCCAGACAGACGATGATCTGCATCTATTTACGTAACTCCGTGTAAAGAATTGTTTTGCGAGGGTGTAATGATTACTTTCGGTACCATCTTCGAGGTCTATGGTACAGTACAGTGTTTTTTAGACGATGTTATGTGTAGTGTACGACGTAAGGAAAACGTTGCTACATGTAGAAGGACGTCTTCGTAACTGGACAATTAGGATTTAATTAAGGGCTCAAAGTTCACTGGTAATGCAAGAACAGTACATGTAAGATTCGCTTCCAGACTGTGGTTTCAGTTAGATGAAAGACGTCATCCTAACAGGATGATGACAATTTCAATAGATGCTACAAGCTCAAAGTAATACAAGCGCACTAAATGAAGATTCACTTCCAGACTGTGGGTTTAGCTAAATGAAAGTTCAAAGTAACATAAGCATTCACTTCCAGATTGTGGTCTAGATAAGTAAGAGCTTTTCGCCTACTACACTAGTTTATGTGTGAGCAAAATAATTGTTGTCCCTCTTTCGAACAAGTGATCTTACTCAGCTTTAATTAAAACTCAGCTTTCAACAGTATCAGAGGAAAAGTTGTCAACTCAACAGTTATATATACCAAACCGAAAGACAGAGATTATTGTTGCATTATTGTTGACTTTGTCAGATCTCAAATTCAAAATCATTTCGCAGTTTTGTTTTGAATATCATTAGATGTCTGTGCAAAGAGCAAAGATAGCAAAAATTGACTCTGAGCACTGCCTGTCCCATATTTGTCACGATGTTACTGGTCCTCTCACCGCTTTTGCACAAGCCAGTTGGAGAATGTTGCGACATGCAGCAAGCATTCGCTTAGACAACGTCTCTACGGTTCTACAGAATTCTTGCACAAATGAATCGAAACCGATAGGAGCTTATCGCAGACAATGCTACCAAGCATACACAAACAAAAAGGCTTTGGACAAACTTCAGTGCAGCCGAGATGTTAGCATCTCTGAAAGTAGTTCAATGGCAGAGTCAGAGGACCCAGAGGCACATCAAGCTAAGGGCAGCACAGAAACCGTTTGTGGGACCAGCATACTTGTCTCCCCCACCAACATCGAACTATGTTTGTTTTGTCAGCAGAGCACAAAAAAGTTCAACGGAAAGGACAGTCTTTAAGCAAGTTACTACCTTTTCTGCAAGTTTGGCTATTTCAAACGCAGCGGAAAACAGAAAAGACTGAAGAATTATTGGAAGTGTAGCAAGAACCGGGTCAGCCTGATGGTATTGCCAAGGAGCTGTCCTGACACAAATCTTGCTACAGGAATTACACCTACCAGAAAACATTAGCCAACATTCTTGATTCTCAGATCTCTCTAGAAGATGCACAACACATTACGGCATATGACCGTGCGTTTCCAATTCTTGCCGGCAAAATCGAGGGAGCAATACTTAGCAAAGATGAAGGATTATTTGCAAGAATGTCTGACTTGAGGTCAAAATTTGTAGACTTTCTACAGCAGAAAGGTGTTGACACTTCAAATTACAAAATCGGCAAACTGAAGCGCCGTCTACAAAAGCATTTCGGTAATCGCATAATATTCTTTGCAAACCCACAAACTGTAACGAAGTCGGAACTGGTTACGTCTGCTACTGTGCCAACTATTGACTGGACAACAAAGCTACCGCCACCTGTTGACGTTTTGAAACTGATCAGTTACAGCTGTAAAACTGGGTGCAGCTCTAAGTGCTGCTCTTGCCAGCGAAGCTGCTTGCCATGTACAGATGTGTGCCAATGCAACAATTGCAAAAACCCTATTCCGCATGAAGTTTTGCAGCCTGCTACCACTATAGCATCTGCAAATGCGTTTGAAGCTGATAATTTTGATGCAAACTCTACTGATGAATATGATGAGTAGGTGGCTCTTTACATTTCATTAGTTATTGCCGAGCGTAGCAAGGCTTCTAATCCGGGTCACATAACAGAAAAGGGCATGGTCCTGTATGGGTTTCCATCAAGCTTTTGGTGTGTGTGTGTGTGTGTGTGTGTGTGTGTGTGTGTGTGTGTGTGTGTGTGTGTGTGTGTGTGTGTGTGTGTGTGTGTGTGTGTGTGTGTGTGTGTGTGTGTTACACACAAATCTCAAATTTCTCTTCCCCACCAGGTGTCCCACAAATTGGTAGCCCGGACAACCAATTCTTTTTACAGACAACTGAATAATTGGTGTGTAGTTGCCCAGGGACAACCAAGGTAGTGCAATGGATCTGCTTCACGTGGTGATGCAAAATGGCATGTCAGTCTACTGTAACCGCTACATCAAGAAGACGGCAGGTGGCAAATGCCAAACAAGACAAATGCCAAACAAGGCCTATCAAGCTAGTAAATGGTGTGATCAAGTGTGCTACTTGGGTACATGTATCAGATGACAAAATACGGGTGTGAACTCCTGTGGTGAGTAATACATAGTTGCATGTGCTGAGTATGTTAATTTGACAATCTTAGTAGAAGTAACTGTAGTTCTAGAGGTGTCATTGTACGCCTTTCTTCTACAACTCTTGCATGGCATGTACTTTAGCAAATCATTAGCAGGTCGAAACGTCTGTCCAGGTGGTGGCAAACGCCACTCCTCAACACATCTTTGCTTCCCGTATGCACGCGTGTGACCACAATCAGAAGAGAGGTCTTAATATCACAACTGCTGCTCTGTAAGACTTTCGTTCTAGCTTATAGTAGCAAGTCATTCCAGTGTTGTTCTTATGTAGACATCTCAGTCGTGCATGCTTCGTGTTTGTTTCTGATGGTGTCACAATTTGAAGTCGTGATTGATACTAAGTTACTATACAGATATAATAAATCAGTCACTAATAGTTTCAGCTTGTAATTGTACATGCATGAATTCTATTGAGTATTTGTGTGCTGCAGTAGTGTGTAACTGGACACACATGTGCGCGCACATGCACACACATGCACAAATTCCACAATAGACTAGTAGTGTTGTATAAGAGGAAATAGAACGGACACCCATAGTCAGCAATGGACAACTGAAAGATCAGTACGTGGTTGTCCGGGGACAACTACAAGTTTTGTCAATTTGTCCCACACTGCCCACAACCACGTTTTATGATAGGACCTACCTTAAAATCGTTTCCGTGTCCCACGAGTCTAAGAACGATTCGTGCAAGTGAGCGAACGATGATGAAAAAGCTTCACAAACTTCTGTCGCCCCATCTTTTTGTATTGTAGCTAGGGACTGTGTGTACATAACAACCAAGAAACACCTTCAGGAGTTAAATGCCACCTACAGTCAACTATTCACACCTCCTGTACTACAGTATGATCAATCCTTTACTACACTGTGCTGCATCTAACACTGTTGATAGTCAATGTTTGCTGATATCAATTTCTATGTCAGTAAATACCACACCACTGTCGTTACAACGGAACTGAGTGCATACCTAGACTGTACATTTCAATTGTCTTGATCACGATCGCAAAACGACGACTACCTATACCAGGCCTTTATACGTAATCTAAACTACTAGGAAGTTTGCATGTTTACTTCCATGACAGGGTTTCAACAAATACGTATTGTCTAGCTAGGACTCAACGTTTCAGTACACGATCTGAAACTCCATCGGAGGTGTTACTCACGAACGCAAGACGCCTATGAATACCATACAACTAGTTAATTAATTATGTGTAGTTTCTATAAGAAATCATTAGACCACTAAACAATGACTAAAAATGACTCTGAGCGATTTAGTACAGCTGTAAATTTAGGCACTTTATGTCAGCTTACGTCTTGCTTTGATAGTCTTATGTTAACTATTGTACACTTGTACTAACATCTAGATAGTTAGTATTACAAGGTACGTGCCACATATCCGGGAGTTTGTCACGACTTGTGCGGTATTTACTGTCTTTCCGAACGCTCAGGGTCACGTTACTGTTGCAAGGCAGTCAAATGCAGCAGCACAAGTGTAACAACCATTTAGGAGTTTTCTTTCATCAACAGAAATGCTGGCAATGTGAGAAATACTAGCTAGAAACCGTACTTCATTACCTCCAGCTCTAGAAAAGACAGCTGCACTGGTTTAAGCCTTCACGTGATATAGCTAATGTCTATAAAGGTTATGCATGGGACCACGTTCGTCTCTTACTCTCGGTTCGCTGTTGCTGCAAATTTGGGTGGGCGTGACCTAAGTCAATCTAGTCCTTCTTGTTACTCAGAAACGGCCCCGTTCCAAGATGGCAAACAATCACAAATGCACTCGCATGGCTTCTATTCGATGATTGCAACTACAAAAACTTCCCCGGGTTTGAGGGCGCTACGCAACTTGTCACTTTCTGGTGATAGTGTGTTTGACGTCACAATCACGTGATACCTCGGAAGTCGTCATCTTAGGGAGCAAGCGTATTAGCATGGTTATAGTTGCTGTGTTTTCGGCTGCCACAATCGTAGAATTCAGAGCAGCAACATACGTTTTTAGTCTATACCGGCTATACTAACCAGTCAGGGACCTGAAAGGTGTCATTTGAGCAACAGACGACGGGCAGCGTGGATCTCCAGCCTAAACAGAAAAAACTGGAAGCTGTTGCAGCATTCCCGTGTTTGCTCTGAGCACTTTCTGTCTGGTAGAGCTGTCACTTCTACTATGTTCTATAATAAAAGAGTACTCTATGCTACTCTGAACAATTCTAGGAAAGCCATCCTTTCTGCATGACTCACCTAACCCTGACTAGGTACCATCTGCAAGGATGGGCTATGTTGCTATGAACACTTCCAGTAGAGAGAGATTTGTTCGTCTCAAGAGAAGGTCTAGTACACCTAACAGCATACAATTATATACAACATCATGCCACTCCAATTCACGTCGAGAATAACTTCTGGCTCCTTCGTCCACAGTTGAGCCTCCGTTCTACCTGTTTTAGGCCCGCAGGTACAACTTTCTTCTCGTATCGCTTCTGTGATTCGACGGAGAGGCTTTTAGACTTCTGTTCCATAATCTCTATTCTAAGAATTAGCTTTATCGCACTCAACCATCAGACTAAGAAATCACGTCAAACTCGCAAATTCACAGATAAAATTTGGTTTAAATCTTTCACAATTAGTATACTGTCGCCGTACTCTGTAACACACAGTCGAACGTCCTTGAAATGTTGTACAAGCCGCCGTCGCAAAGAGAGATACCTGCCGAGGATGGAAGCTTGACCCCCCCCCAAATGGCGGCAAACACGCGTACCTACTACAGGGAACGCCTAACTCCCCGCCCCCGCACGCACTACTATCTGTAGCTGCATTAACGCAGACAAGAAGAGACAAGAGGTACTGTACCTGTATTTGTATTATCGAATCTTCTCCAAAAGCCTCAATCTCAGCCCTATGCATATTTGTAACAGGAAGAAACTGTCAACATCTTTGAGGTGGCCGAGGGATCGATGTTTTCACCTACGTACAATACCAACAGGAAATGTGACGCATCTGAAGTTGTTAGCGACGATCAAAGTACCTATACGTTTCTGACAGCTAGACCATGTTCAACCAAGACCATACAACAGCGTAATTTCGTAGTTGAAGTCTAGATAAGGCAAAACCATTGTAGGTGACCATGCAGCAGCTACTGGAGCGCTGGTGTGACAAAGTATACCTTTTGGATTACGGACACGTCTTTGCTTGTCGCTGGACTGAACTGTTGCAGGTGAAGGCACAGGATGCGTAATCCTCTCGCTAGCCCCTGATCATAGTGGCCCGTATATCGGTCACATGTCATATGATTATGATATTAAGTGTTGTTGGGTGTACGTATCTGTGTAATTGTGTCACGTCACTTCCGTGAAACGGTCCGAATACCACCGCCGAAACAGTTGAACTTGAACTGCCGGATGAGTCCAAGTGCCCGCGTATTTGCTATTTGAACAGTGCGTGATGGTGATTGGCCACAGGTAAGGCTCCCGATTTCCAAGCTTGATGCCGATTGGTTCATTTCGATCCTCCTGCTGATGTTGCAATACCTGTCACATCTTGTCAGGCTCCGGGTGGTAGTTGTCTAGTCTCTAAATCATTCTAATTTCTAGTCTACTGGTCACTAAGTACGAAAGTAAACACTAGCAGTCTGTTTGGTATGTTTGGTAGGCGTGATCTTGGACCACGAGCACCCAGGGTGGTAAATTGACATGGCCAACAAAACATTCCAAAAAATTTTGTCTTCCAAAAGGTTAGAGAAAGAGAAAGAAATAGGGAAAGTGCATCCCTCTCTAGGGTGTCAAACTAATGAGTTATACTGAACAGTTTACAATTTACAAGTATGTAGTGAGGTGCCTCGGAATTCTAATACCTTGCTGGTGCCCACCGTGCGGTATTTGATTTCTCTCTCACTATTGTAGCAGGACCAATAAGCTGTACAGTAGCCAAATTAATTTGCGCGCTGTTCATGAAGTCAGGGCTGTAAGAAATTTCTTGAGAAACATTCTCCAGACTAGCATCTGTGTGTAAAGATTGACCAATTGCTGACTTGCATTAATTAATTAAATTGTTCTGCTGCCATCTTTGAAACAATCTTCACCAAGGCAAGTCCTAGGTCAGTAATGACTGCTGCGACTGGCCCACAATTGTTTACCGGTAACTTGGCAATCCTAGAGGGTTTGCTAGGGTTTTGAAGAGGGTTATGGTGGGTATTGGACTGCGCTGCACTACGAACTCGTGCCGTAGTTCAGTTGAGATCATTCCATCTACCTGTTTCTCTGTTGTAGATAAGTTTACAGATGGAGAGGGTCACGATGTACGCTGCAAAATGCTGGCAGCGCTTTTGCAACCGAAAAGTAGCAAGAATGTGAATCACGTGACTGAATTTACTGGCGATGCTCTGATAACAAATACTGGTAATACCGGTTTATACTAACGATCGAGTTACGGTGTAGCAGGCTGCGTTTGCTTTCAGCTGGTACTGTATCATTCGCAGTATTCTAGTAAGACAATTAATTAATTTACCAGTATAAGCTTCAGTTCACTAGATTCATGTTTGCTCTTGTAGACATTGGCAAAGGCGTCAGGAAAAACCTACAAGAAGGCAAGCCTGGCAGCCATCCCTGCTTTCTTCTCAGTGTGACGAATGATTGTGGTAATCAAACTGACAGGGTTGTTCCATAGAGTTAGAGATTTTGGGGAGGAAGGCTGGATGGGCGGGTCCATGACGCATGCAGTCTGCTCTCTAGTCTCGCGTAGCCAAACCCCTCCTCTTCTTGATATCTACCGGCGGGAAAGGGTTTGGTGAATTGCACTCAAGTAGTGGTGCCAGCCGCCACCGACTTCCGGGTGGCAGATAATTACATTAACGTAAACGTGTAGATATCAAAAAGGAGAGGGGTTTGGCTACGCGAGACTATCTGCTCTCTACAGTCGGACATGCGCATTTGAGCCGATCTCAGACTTTGCGTTGTGGCTATTGCGTATAACATATGTTGAAATGACCTGGTAAGGAAATCAAATTCGATTGCCAGTAAGCCCTCTTAGCAATGTTTATGGATTACGCATGCGCAAGTTTCATACAGACGAAACTACCGAAAATCTGTCTAGTCAGGCATTGGTTGGCATGGACCACTATTGTTGCTTCACATGAAGCCATGAATAGTCTAGAGTACTGCTGATTGCTTCTCGGGCAAGAGTTGTGCTTTCCGGGAACTGTTAGGGCATCCGGGACTAGAATCAAAGTCATCCCATTCTGGACTGCAATCAACACTTGTGCAAACGTTTGGAACCAGGCTATTATATTAATGTACCTGCCCTTATATGACACGCACGCACTGATTCAGAAACGGAAGAGCTGTCACTCACAGAACGCTGAACGCAGACTACGCCGACTAACACAGACTAACTAAAGATGCATTGCCTCACAACTTTTATGTAACAAATCTAATTAGTATACCATTATCACGCTCCTCCCCTTTTGGATTGTCTCTACCGTGCAGGTAGTTTTCTGTTTTCAGGGAGAAGGTATTCAGTAACCTTTGTACACTGTGGTATCTGGTGAGACTGCTGAGACTTTAGTGTATGCTTGGTGATGTTTTTTTGTGCATTTTTATTTTCTTAACAAGATTCCGATGATGTGCTTGTAGTATTGGATTGATCTTGACCCATTGGCTTGCTGTTGCCATGGTTTTAATTTCTTGTGTGTACAGACATATCTCCTGTATGTTTCCATATACTCTGGAAAACTTCTTCCATCACGCTTTCTCAGCTGGTCAATATGGACATACCTTGTTCCTTCTTTAACACGTACAAGATAGGTTGCAGGCTCTAAAAGTTGGATAGTGACCCCACATAGCCATTTTCCTTTGCTATCGTGTCTTGGATTTGCAACACTGACTGTCATTCACGGCTCTAGCTGTCGGACTCGGCTAGATGCAATGTCATATTGTTAACTCTGAGCCTTTCTCAACTTACTGTCAGCTTCAGGACGTAATTGTTATAGTCTTGTTCTCGGACTTCGCTTCAAGATCAGTTCGGCTGGTAATTTGCTGGTCGTGCTGTTTGGCGTTGTCCTGTGGTGCAATAAAAGGATTGATACCTGGTGATTCAGGGACCTACCGTTTGGCTTTGTTTTTAGAGACTTCGTAAACTCTTGCACCAATCTCTCAACCTGTCCATTTGAGGCTTGATGGTAAGGAGGAGTTATTTGATGTTTTATTCTTTCACTGACATAATTTCTTGAACTCGTGTGAAGTAAATTGTGGACCGTTGTCCACTACCAAACGTAAAGGTAGTCCATGATAACTAAAAGTACGTCTCATGACATCCATCGTTTGTTTTGTGGTTGCATGAGTACCTAGCTCATGTACCTCAGGCCATTTACTGAATGAATTCACCATGAGGAGGTACTGCTTCCTTACAACTTCACAGAAGTTGGCGTATACTCTCTCCCATGGTTTCTGAGGATAACTCCAAGTGTATGAAGGGTCAATCCAAGCCTGTTTGCTTCGCTGGCTTTGACAAGCTTTACAGTGCTTCACTACTTCCTCAATCTCTTTATCTAGGCTTGGCGACCATATGTAGCTGTGGGCCAAGGATTTTATTTAATTCATCCCTAACTGTCGTTCGTGTAACCCAGACAGAATCAACATTCTCAACTTGCTTGAAATGATGACACATTTGCCCATTGTAAGCAACCATGCTCAATCGAAAGCTCACACGCTTGTCTCCTGTATTGCTGTATGACTGGATCACTATTGTGTCCCCAACCACATTTTTGTATATTGATGAACTCTTTTTACGATTTAATCTCTTTGTATTTCTTTTGCAATCTCTGCTGCAGTGACCGATAATGCCTCACAATAATGCACGTAAAACGCCTGTTCATTTGGGTCAATGACTTCTACTGGAATGGGCAATCTGGATAGCAGATCAGCTTCATTATTCTCAACGTCTGGCTTATACTGGATTTCATAATCATTCGCACTCAAAATACGAGCCCAACACTACAAACGTGTTGCTGCCAAGGTTGGGACTTCAACATTTTGTGGTCCTAAGATCCGTAGTAATGGACAATGGTTAGTCACCAAAGTAAATTGTCTCCCCACTAAATATTTGTAAAGCTGTTGCACCCCAATGGCAAGAGCAAGTGCTTCTTCTCCAACGACAGAGTTCTAGACTCGGCAACTATCGGTCTTTCTATTCCATCTGCCATGACATGTGATAGGCCAGCTACAACTGCTGCTGGCGATGCATTGCAGCATAGAATGACAGGCTTATTTAAGTTGTAGTGTACTAAGAAATCAGACTGCACTAACTTCTGTTTCGCTTCCGAAAATGCTTTCATCTGTCTTGTTCCCAAAGACCAGACCACTGTATCCGTTTCTGCAACAACTCATACAATGGCTACAATACTGAACTCACATTAGACAGGAACTGCCTGTAGTACTGAAAAGACCCAAAATGCCTTTAATTTAGTAACGTTGGTTGGTGGTGGTGCATCTCTAATTGCAGTCACCTTGCTCTCTGACGATTGAATGCCTCTGCTACTGACAACATGGCCTAAATATTCAACTTGTGACTTGTTGAATTTCACATTTCTCTTGCTTGATCTTTAGGCCAGCCTTGTTTAATTTTTGCAAAACTGCCATGAGTCTCTCATCAAGTTGTGACTCATTCTCTTCTACGACTAAGGTATCATCCATGTAGCATACTGTTCCGGCACCTCCTACCAAGATCCTATCCATTTATCTCTGCCAGATGCTGGGTGCTGTGCTGATCAGCCTTGAAGATAGGGCTCTTCCCGCTAGTGTAGCAAACAGATCCTCTGGAATAGGCATAGGCTATGGATTACTCTCTAAACAAGGATTAATTGTTACTTTGTAAGCTCCACACAGACGCACAGTCTCATCTGCCTTTCTGACCACTACTATGGGCGCTGCCCACTGATTGCTTTCAACAGGTCACCGTATGCCTTCTTTATGCAACCAAGATAGCTCACTGCCCACTTTCTTCTCAATCTGTAACGTGTACGGTATGGAACGGGGTCTATATAGGTTTGGTTGAGCTTCCTCTTGTAGTGTGATCCTGACTTTACTTCCTTTCAAGGTACTGACTCCCCGACCGAATATAGTGCAGGAAACCGCTCAACTAAAGTCCGTTCAAAGAATGGAGAGCCCGTGGGAAATGTGGTTAATAGATAAGACAATTAGGGCGGATGCAAAAATATTGCTATCATCCTGTATTGTAATACTAACAATTGTTTAACGAGCGATTAGAGCAATGGTTGCTACCCAGCCCTCGCTGCCTACTATCTACTTTAGTACGTCTGGGTCTGTCCTGTACGCTATAGTTCAACAATTTTCTGTCATTTGCGTCCTCGTCGCCCATATGGCTGCTTCAGACGTTCCTGAAAGTTCAACATCATCACGGTCAGCTGACCTACAACTGCTGTCTGATCATTCATCTGGTAGTGAATTTCCTGCTACTCAACAACAAAAGAGAAAGAGACAACCACAAACAGCTTTCAGAAGCTCACACAAAGGTATGATAGCGAGCGTGAAAGAGTTCTTTGAACGTGAGAAGACCACAGGAGCGCCGATTCTCTTTGGCAACGTAATCAAGCGAACTGCAGAAGCTCTGCAAGTGTCACCTGCGTCTGTGAAGCGAGTTGGAAGTGAAATGAGATCACAAGGGTTTGTCAGCAGTCCAGCAAAGCTAGGTAGAAAATCAGGGTCAGGAGCAGCAGATCAAGAAACGGATAACTTCTTAGAAGGCGTTATTTGTCGTAGAATACACAGATTCTACACCAGTGGTGAACTGACAACCATGGAGAAACTTCTGTTGGCCTTGTAAGAAGACGTTGAGTATCCATTTGGGAGGACAACGTTGTATGCCACTGTCAGGCGGATGGGGTTTCGCTACAAGCGACGAAACAAAAAGGTTTCATTGTATGAGCAGCATAGAATAGTTGCAGCGAGACACGATTACCTGAGAAAAATACAAACTTTCCGTTCCGACAATAGAACGATAGTCTACCTGGATGAAACCTGGTCGAACGCCCATCATACCCATGAACGTTACTGGCTAGACTATGATGGCAGAGGAGGTATCCGAGTGCCATCAGGAAAAGGTGGTAGGCTCATCATTCTCCACGCTGGCAGTGAGCACGGCTGGATTCCCAACGCAGCTCTCATTTTCAGGGGTAAGAAGGGAAGCGGGGATTACCACGATGAAATGAATACCAAGCATTTTATGGAATGGTACCAAAAACAGCTGTTGCCTCACTGTCCGCCCAAGTCAGTCATTGTTCTTCACAACGCCAAGTACCACAATGGTGTTGTTGAGAAAGTGCCCACCAAGAGCAGCACGAAAAAGGATATAATGGCGTACCTGGACAAGCACAGTATTACCTACGATAAGCAACGCCTGAAATCTGATTTGTTCATGCTACTAAAGGCAACCAACCCACAAACAAAATACCTCACTGACGTTCTCTCCAATGATGCAGGTCATGATGTCCTCAGACTTCCAGTGGGCCATTGTGAACTGAATACTATAGAACTGGTATGGGCGCAAGTCAAAGGATACGCTGCAGACCACAACAAGGATTTTACAATGAGAGCCATCGAACAACTGGCCAGAGAAGGCGCTGAAAACGTGATGGCGGCCAAATGGAAGAAGTGTGTCAACCACGTTATCCAGAAAGTGGAAAACCACTACAGAACATCAGACGGCGTGGTAGAACAAGCAGTAGAAAGTCTAGTTATAGAAGTAGGTGCAGAGGACTCTTCAGACAGTGAAGAGATCCTGCTAGGAGACGACGAGAATGATAACAATGATTATTACAATTAGTGTCGTGGGTGTCATTTACTGGCGGTATTCTTTGTCGGTAATGCATGGGAGGAGTCTCTTTCAGGATATGCTGTATCTACAAACACAGGATCTATAGAGTTAATTTGTTCAGAGATCTGACTCCACCTAGTCACGTGCTTTTGAATGATATGTGTAGCAACGGTGTAGGGGGTGTACTTACCAAGATACAGGAATTTTCCCACGGGCTCTCCATTCTTTGAACGGACTTTAGACTAGGACGCTTCTCTCCCTGGACTTGAAACATTGAGCTCTAATCCATGTGAATCACATGCAACCAGCTCCTTCTCCTTAACATCAACAACAACTATTTGTAGCGCAGCGAATTAATTACTATTACCTCACTGGAACGTTTGCTTCTCCTCGTACTTTCAATGACTCACCGCTGTACGTTTGCAGACCCACGAAACTTGGTGATAACTGCACATGACGCAATGTGCCCTGGCAGACTTCTGCTAGAATCACTGTTACTGTTGCTCACGTATCCACCTCCATATCAATGTCACTTCCCGCTATGTTCATTGTTACTTTTACTCCGCCTTTGCTTGTGAGCGAACAATACGCCCACTTCCTCTTGATTTTGCGGGTTGTGCCTTCTGCTTAGAAGCCGTGGCTAACGGCGCGGCTGTTGCCTTTGTGCTCTTGTCTCTTCTTTTCTTGTGGCACATTCTGGCAATGTGGCTTACTGCCTGGCAGTGGTAGCAGGATTGAGTTTTGAACTTGCAGTTTGCGGGATGATGACCAGTGAGGTATTGTAAAGGCCACTTTCCCTGAAAAGAGTAATCTGTCGCCTTCATTTTTACGGCCAGTTTTGTCTCTGGTTGTATTCACGCTAGGGTTTAGAACTGTGTTTGCGACTGCTTAGAATAACCAATTACAAGACATCAGGTCAGTTTACGACGGGAATGTAGGTTTGTGCTGGGTATAGCTGGGGTTACCGCTTGTCAAACATTCCAGTCTATTCATACTGCGTATCGCATCAATGCATTGAAGAAGATTGCTCTACTTTGTGTTGCTGTGGCGGTGGTTTCTTGAGCAAATCACATCCACAACACGACTTGCGGATTTCTTTCGTGAGAGGTGCAGTCGCATCGGGAGATTCAGGCAGCTGTTGCTGTCTTACCACACGCATGTCGTCGGCCGTTATCGTCTTAATTTGACATTACTGAAGAGTCGTTGCTTCTATATCGTCATTTTGTTCAACGTACTGGTTGGGTCAAACCCAGAACAGAGACATCGTGAACAAATGTATAGTATGTTGGGACTGGAGTGAGCGGGAGTGGAAAGCTAACTTCTGTATGTCGAAGACTACTTTCACACCTTTGTTTGCTGACTTGCATTCACATATTTCTCATCACAGAAATCGATTTGTGACCCTGTGCCGGTAAGCAAACGTGTTGCTGTCTGTCTCTGCAGGTTGGCGGTGAATTCTGAATTTCGTACAGTTTCTCACCTGTCTGAGATTGGTCGTTCAACTGCTTTACAATAACAAATTAAGTATTCAGAGCTATTGTGCACCAGTTGTTGAAATGCTATGTTCGCCTACCCAGTGGAAATCGACTGGCAAGTGTAATTGCTAAGTTTCAGCAGCAGCAGCAGGGATTTCCCAAGTTGGAGGTGAGATCGATGCCTCACATATATCTATGAAATATCCTTTTGACTATTCGGACGAGTATTACAATTGAAAAAAGTTTTATTCGGTTGTTCTGCAAGCTTTAGTTGACTTTTCATATACTTTACTGACATCTGTGTTCGATAGCCTGGCCGAGTCCATGATGCCAGGGTATATTAAATAGTAAGTTGTATCAAAAGCTGAGCATTTTGGACATGCTTTCTTAAAGGGCTACTGCAGTGCAAAATTCAAAAATTATTGTTTGAGCTAAATCAAAAGATCCACGTGTGTGTACTTTAGAAAAAATAAAATTAGATTTTAGCATTTGTTTTGAGAGAATGAGAGCAGTCAAAAGCTACTTCCGCAATACTATTTCCGGAATGGGGCCATGTTAGCACACTGTCAGTGGAGGCAGAGTAGCTCTATCGTACGTACTAATTAGTATGGCAAGTGATTCAGAAACGGCTCGTTGGAGTGATCTTGCTACGCATAGGGATTCGGAAAGCGATTCAAAGGATTTCTCGTCATCGGATTCTTTGTTGAGCGAAGTGCTGGAGCACGCGGGAGAGCAATCTCTCAGTTCGTCGAAATTGTTATATGAAGACGCAGCAGAAGATTTTGGATCTGTGGAACAGTGTACGTTTGAACTACTCGCTGACAGTTCATCTACTGATGAATTGCCCTCATCTTCCGATGTTGACGGGAACACAGTGAACAGCTGTCTAACATGTGGTAAGTCCTAGCTAGTGTGCAGAAGCAGAAGTTGCCAAACAGCTGTATACGGGATGTCTATAGGTGTGATTGTGGTTACTGCGAAATTATGAGCACACTACTGTACTGCGCAAGAATGTGTCTGTTGCAACAAAATTGCAAAACAGTGTTCTTCGAAGTGACAGCTGCAAACTCAATTGTGCTCTGTTGGACCTTCCCAGCCGTCTCTTGTTCGTCGAACTTGTTTTTCCCAACTTTACGAAACTGTGGATTTTGGAAACCAAAATGCACTAACTGACTAGAGTTGTTGCAGCCTGCTGCAACACAACACCACACCATACTCAAGTATCACAACAGTGGATAGGGTACCTCCAATGATGTCAATGTGCTAATCCGCCCCATTCCGGAAATGGAAAAGTGGACGTAATTTTCAACTGCTCTCATTCTCTTAGTACATTCACATGAAATCTAATTTTATTTTGTCTAAAGTACGCATATGTAGATCTTTTAATTTAGGTAAAAAATTATTTTTGATTTTTGTGCTGCAGTAGCCCTTTAATTAATGGTCAACCTGTAAAAATCAGTAATGGTACTCGTTCTTATCATTGGAGATCCAGCTTATTCTATTCTTTCATGGCTTATGAAACCATATCCTCTGACAGGAGCACGTAATAAACAAAACTTTAATATTAAACTGAACAGTACAAGAATGGTTGTGGATAGGGCATTTGGTCTTCTTTAAGTTCGCTTTAGGATTCTGCATAAGCAACAAGACACTAGCTTGCATAACATTACTGCTTGTTGCATTCTTCACAACTACTGTATTGCACATGATGATGAGGCAGATGATGACTGGCTCATTAATTGTGAATATGGCAATGACAATGAAGATGATGATGAAGACGACAATGATGGTCATGATTCACAAGGCAATAGTGATGCTGATAACACAAGAGAAACTCTTTTTACAGTACATGCAGTAAAATTGGTTGACAGTAATAAGTTAAGAAAAACCCAACAATTAAGTTAGATAGTTATAATGATATTAAAACTATTCTTATAGGTTAAGTCACCGCCGTGACTTAGTGGTTAGCGACAATGGCTACCACTCTATGGTTTAGGGGTTCAAACCCCAGTGACAATAGTAAATTATGAAACTTGACTGTCTTTCTTTCTTATGTTTCTCTAGCTTTATCCATGAGACTATGACTTGTTTCAGTCGTTGGGGAGTTTCTGTGGTCTGGCGAATCGTCCGTTGACGATGACGATCAGTGCTTTCCTGGTGGTCATTGATATCCACTAGGTGTGCTGTCCCGATGTTTGCGGTTACCGTAATGTCTGCAATCTATATCGAATTTGCTAGTCATTGATCGCCATATGGACTGCACGGAAACATGTACCCTGCTGGGCTCACCTGCCGGGTTGGTGGGCGCCCAGATGGGGGTAAAGACCCCACTTGCCCATTATGGAGGGGCATAACGACACTTATAGGTCTTGCATGCAGTTTACTATAGTACTAAAGTTTTAGTAATGTTTAATTAAGCAACCCCAAACCTATTATTAATAGGAAACACAAAGTAGTACTCTTGCTCAAATGCGTGCATATGTTAATTGCAATAGTATAAACTAATGAATAATAAACAAGAAAGTTATTGGTTTTTCAAAACTCTTAGAGCCTCAAGAAAGAATTCTTGCTGTTTTGTGCTTTGCTCGTGGTGTGCTTCAAGCCCTCATTGCAGTAGCTTTTCCTCTCTATATATATCTGCTGTTCCATCATTGCTGCAAATCTGTCTTTCAAAGAAGACAAACTTGTTTCAATTGTGTGTTCTATGTCCTCAAATACCGCAGCAGCTCCATGACATTTTCTCTTCCTGTTTTCCTACTTAGATGTTCTATTGGCTGGTCTTTTTTCTGTCACAACACTTACACTAGTACTCTCATTACAACTATCATCAAGTAACTGTATGTCATTGCTGGGTCTACTTTCTTGAACAGGTGAGGTTGTACAAACATTGTTGTCTAAGAAGTTATCCTCATCATCTTGACCATGAGTACCACTTTCAATCGTAAAATGCGGAGAAATAGTGGGATTTGTACCCATTACACTGTCAATGATTTCATAGTATAGAAAATAATTATCATTCTCTGCTCCTGAACGAATCAGCTTTGTCTTTATTCCTTTGTATTTTTTCTAGAGATTTTGCTTGTACTGCTCTTCAGTTCTGGTGAAACCCAGCTTTGCCATTTCATGTTGAATCTTGTTCCAGACGGGCTTCTTCAACCCTTGTCTCTTCAGTTGGTTGAAGATCTCACTGCTTGACCATATATGTCAAGCAAAGAAGTCCTTGACTTTTACTGAGTGATGGAGATTTTCTTTTTGTATCTTTTCTTCTATTTGCAGAAGTCTCACTATTTTCTCTAGGTTCTGGGTGGAGTCCTTCTAATATTTGTGTAGGGGTATCGTGTTGTTGCTTGTGCTGCTGCTGCTGTTGCTGGTGGTGGTGGTGGTAGTGGTACTGCTGTTGCAGTGTATAGTAACTGTGAGAATAGCTATCTGGTGCTATAGTGTTGTAGGTTGCATTGATGACAAGCTAGGTACAGGCAATCTTGATGGTCTCCAAATGAAAGGAGTCCCAACAGGCATGTAAGTGTATTTTGTTGCATTTGTAAGCCTGGGATACCTACTGGCCCTGAAATAGTTGTTTGCGTAATGGCTGATGATGATGGAGTTGGAGGGAAGGCAGGGTAACGCATAGCCCTTGAAGTGCTAAATTCGAAAGAAGGAAACCCGGAGAAGGGAGTAGAACATGAAGAGCTAGGAACTCAGTCAGAAGACATTTCAATTCTGGCAGGAATTTAGTAGCATAGCGCGAGCAGAGTTTACACAGCAGTTATTAATTAATTAAGACTAAGTAGAGGCAACCTGAGTTAGCTCAACAGGTGTGAACACAGCAGGGTGTTATGATTAACTAGCACAAACCCAGGTTTTCTATCCTTAGTGTGAACACAGCCTTTGATTGCTGCATAATGGACCTCCTTGGCGGATGAACAGCAGGTCCACCACATAAAATGCGTCTCCCAAGCCGCTGTGTTGAAGGCTTGAGCCATCTCTGCAACCTCTGTGAGGGTTAATTAGGCCAGCCTCCATTAGTACCTTTTGCTGCCTCCGAAAACAGACCGCAGACAAGCTGATCATGAAAAGCTGTACGTAATAAATCACCAAACTGACAATCATTTGCTAACCTGTGCAATTCTGACAGGTACATGGCAATTGACTCTCCTTCCTTCTGTTGTCTCTTGTAAAAACGATAACGCTGTGCAATCACGACTTTTCGTGGTTGATAATTAATATTTTTGTAGTGCTTCGAGCAATTTGTCCAGACTCAGGCATTGCGGCTTTTGCGGAGGGAATAGGTTCTTTAACAAATTGTAAAGTCGTAGCTCTGAAACATGTAAAAAACCTCCTTGCACTTGTGGAAACCTCTCGTTGTAGTCTTCAACACTGTCGACTCTTGGTCGATAATTGTTTTTTCCGTGTCTACCCGTTGCCATATCCTTGTTGCCACTTGTAGTGTATGCACCCTTATATGACAAGCAAGTACTAATTCAGACATGGAAGATCTATTACTCACGGAACGCTGAACGCAAACTACACGGACTAACACAGACTAACTTAAGATGTAGTGTCTCACAACGTATACGTAGCTAATCTAATTAGTATTATACCACAGCTATCACCTCGCATTATTTTGTAAGAGCCTATAGATTTGTGGCTATTGTCACCTTTACTAAGTAATATGTATTGTACGTGTTTCAGTACGTTCGCAATTCTCGAACATTTCTTAGATCCCTAGCTGTAACAGTATACTTCAGTTCCAACGATGATGCCAACGTCGGATCTATTACTGGTCACTAAAATTTGCCATCTAGAAAGACTGCGCTATTTACTCTAGTTGATTATACAAAAAAGTGTAGGTGTTTGTTGATGTTTAAATTAGTTATCTAAGTTGAGTGTGGTACTGACTTATTCCTAGTTTCCTGTGAGAGGTAAATATACATAAAGATTTGTTGCGATTGATGTGTTGATCTTTGTGATGTTAGAATGATCAAGACCGCAGCAGACTGAGACATGGATAGAGCACTGATTGCAGCTGTGAGAAACATTGATGCTTATACAGTAAAACAACTTCTGGATTCAGGAGCATCACCGGATGCCTGTGCTGATGACGTATATGATGAATAAATATTTTAAATTATTTGTTGATAACAACTAACGTTGTTGCAGGGATGGCCTGTTTTGGTGATAGCTTGTGATAAGGGCTCCGAGCTTATTGTTAAGAGTTTGTTAGAGAAGGGATCAGATGTGTACAACAATACTCATAGTGTAAGTATCAATTAATTGACTGTCAATTAGTATGCATGAATAGGTACTTTTTAGTTTAGATGGTGAATAGAATGATGTCTCAATAATGTGATAAGAGATATTTTATAGGACAGATATTAATATAAAGACAAAATCGCACAATTATATATTGTTATTGCAGGGTGTTACTGCATTAATGGCTGCAGCATCTCGTGGTTACGATTCAATAATTGATATGTTATTGTCTGCTAATGCCGATGTTAATCAGAAGACTGGAGTAAGTGTTGAATTGATTGTTGCTGTATACATGTCATTATGTAGATGTGATGGATGAGATGCTTTGTATTAGTAATACGTAGATCAATATTGATTATATACCGTATTCGCCCGTAATAACGCCCTGGGCTTATACAAAAGAAACACTTTTCTCTGGGCGTATGCTAGGGCATGGGCGTTATTTTGGTCCTAGGCGTATACATGGTCACAAAATGCTGTCGTTTGGCCAGTCATCTAAATACTTGAAGACAGAAATACCACAAATGCTTGCAGCTATTCATTTGCAAGATCAAAGGTACTGGTATTCATATAGCATCAACATACATGCAAAAACTAAACACTATACACACATGCATGGTTGGCCTGAAGCCCGTCAAGAACATCAGGGTCGGTAATTGCAACGAAGAAATGAGTCTAGCAGTAAGCACTTTTACTTAACACTGACACCAGCTTATCAAACGCACACAGACGGAGACGAATGTTTTGCAGACTCCATTTTGTTTTGTCTGCGCATGCGTATCCTGGAGACTTGGGCATGGGTGTATAGTTGGGCATGGGCGTTTTTTGGGCTGAAAGTTCTGACCTGTCGCACACGGGCGTATATACGGGCATGGGCGTTATTTTGGTATGGGCGTTATTACAGGCGGATACAGCATGTATTGACAACAAGTAGCAAATACAACCATTTGTAAAAAATACTGTGGTTTGTTTGGTTTAAACTATTTGCATGTTTGTTGCCTATTTTTCTGGTTGTTAGTCTGTTTGTTTGTCTTTTATGAATTTTTGTCTTAGTAGCTTTGTTTCCTGTTCAATCTTTTGTTTGTCTGGTTCTTTCTTCAAAATTTTTTGCATTGTTATGTATATTTTTGTTTTTTTCGTCGGTCGGTCTGTCTTAATTCTCGTGGTTACATGGGTTGTCAATATAAAGATACAAACATTATAGACATTATAGATGTATTCTAGTACGAATTGCTACACAAATCAGCAAAAAGGGAACGAACAAAAAAGTGTGAATGGCTCAATGCTGTACGAAACTGAGGGTGCCATGACTAACTCACACTGTGTTAAAATTTTCTGAAATAGTGATCGAGTTAGTCATGGCACCCTTAATTTGGTACCGTCTGGAACCATCCACACCTGTTCGTTCGCTTTTGCTGATTTTTGTAACTGTTAATTCCTACTAAAATACACACACATGCACACACACACACACACACACACACACACACACACACACACACACACACACACACACACACACACACTTTTTGTATCTTGTTTATTCACTTTTGCATAAACTGTACTAGGTGCATACAGCTTACAGCGTGCCTGAGAATTAACCCAATCTATTGCTACAAACAATGGGCATTTTTATCATTAGCTGAGTGAAGCCAGTATGGTAGACTTTGCTCCTAACACTTCCCGACAATATATGGTGGGTGAACTTGATACTCACAGGGGCGCTCTGCTCTGCCGCTGGATACAATTACCCGAAGCCCCGGATATCCAGTCTAAGGGTGTAGTAGTCGTCCGATGTGCAACCGTATGATCGTATTTATACTCGATTAGTGCAGTCGCAAATGAAGCTGCTTCGACCAATAGACAAGAAGTGGTTTCATTACCGCCGGATAGACGAATGCGATGTCACCATTAGGCTTCACATCTCTTTGTTTGTTAGCTGCTAACGAGAATTCGGCCATCGAGCATCCATCCTTTACATGGTGTTTAGTCCTTTACTTTACATAAAGGTCGTCTTAGTCTTTTTAGTGTCGTCTTCAACAGAAATTTGGCGCTCTACAGGAATTTGCAAAGGGAACGTGCATTGTTCATACAGCGCGTCTGTTAATTTGTCAAGCGAAGCGACTGATCTGTAAATATGCAAGTCTGGAGACGCTTTGCACTTTATTTACTTAAAGAATGCATTGGAAACTTTAGCTGAGACGAGTGGGTTGGTCTAAAACTTTAGTATGCAAAGCATTATAATGTGACGAGATATGTGTTATATACACTGGTTGAGGGTTTAGCACTGTAATGTGCTTCTCTATTTATTACACAAGCAGTCATGTGTTACCATAAGAAAGTCCAATATTTTTCGAGAGCATATGAAGTGGACTGGACTTTTGTCAGTTGCATTCAGTTTAAGTTTAGCCTCATGGACAATTTGTAGCCGCTGAGCACATTTTTAAAGATAGGCGCCTACCGTGCTCGCAGCAGAGAACTAGTCGCTGTTCCTTTGTTGTATTGTTGCAGCATCCGTAGACAAATTTCTCAACTCCTTGCATGTCTCATCCTAAACATTTTTGGGATTTCTGAGAACAACAGACAGGGTTGCAAGTGTGCGTCTGCTAGTGCCAATACCAGAGCACGAGCAGCACTGCTTTTAAATTACAGAGGATGCACTGCACAGTTCACAGAAATCCTGATAGTTGTATTTTCAAACCTATTGCAAAACGAAGAAACTGCTTCTGCCCAGCGCATAGTTTGCAACAAATAAATGCAACATGTTAAGTCGGAGAAAGCGTACGAAATGAGGAATTAAACGAGGAAGAAAGGAATGAGGAAGAAAGTTAGTTAAAGTCAGTTAAATGCAAAGGAGTTGGTAGTAAATCGTTTGGGGGGAGTCGAACCCATTTCTCTCGCATCGGCCGCTAGGTATGCTAACCACTACACCACGGAATACACAGTGAGTCTTATATATATATATATATATATATATATATATATATATATATGTACAAGTACTATATAACAACATATAGTATCTGTCTGTCTGTCTTCCTTTCTGCCTGCATGCTTGCCTGTTTGCCTGTCTAGCTGCCTGCCTGCCTTCCTACAAACTGATGGAAGACCAGACGTTACATTCTACGACATTGATTCTGATGTCACCTATGAATGTGATGTTCTTTGGCTCACCCTTGGAGGAAAGACATAGTGAACGGAGCTGCAAAGACCTGTAGACATGCAACGACAAAACAGAAATTAGAAATTTTTTTACAAATATTCAAAGGAGATCTTGCCAGATGGATCTAGCCCTGAATTTGTTTCGTTACTTTTTGAGCATTTTGGCACATGGGGATCATAAACGTAAAACTTACTGCATGAACTGGGAAGAAAGGCAGTGCTCATTGAAGGAAGACGAGTAGATGCAGACTTTATATCTTATTGCCGACAACGTTTTTCTGTGACTCTCCAAAACTGCAATAGTAAAGTTGTCTTGAGAAAAGTGTCTAAGTTGTCAACAAACAGACTAACTGAGGATAATGTAGTAGCAGAGATAGATACATTCAGTGCTTTACACATTGAAATAGTTGGAACTTGCTTATGAAGCACATTTTTTAATATTGAAAAATTATGTATTGTAGTGTGTAGAGATGTTGTATCCTAATAAAATAAGCTGCCTGCGCCCGCCCGCCCGCCCGCCCGCCCGCCCGCCCGCCCGCCCGCCCGCCTGCCTGCCTGCCTTCTTGCCTGGCATGAACTGATCTATGTGCGTGGTGGTTATCATAAATCTAAAGTTTATTCAAGGTCTCCAACGTCAAGAAATCGAGTGTTGTTCAATGTGTCAAATTATCACGAACTTTAAGGTTACTGACTAGTCAAGGTCTAGCTCCAAGTACAAATGGCACTGTCAGTAAACTTGAAAAAAACGTTCTCACAGAAAATCATGTCAGTTTTCTTCAAAGTAAAGTCAAGAACCATACACGACACGGGTATTCTGTATGAAGAATTTATTGATGCAGGCAGAAAGGCTCTTAGGAGAAGTGGAGGAGGTCCTTCATGGTGGAGATATGAGCATCTTCAATCACTCTTAGAAATGACTTGTGTTGTGACCTTTTGTACTTAGTTTGCTCTTTGATTGCTGAAGGTCATGTCCCTGAGGCAGCTGTACCGCGCACTTTTGATAGCTTCTCGACTCATGCATTGCTTTACAACATGGTATTGCAACACTTGGTGGAGCTGAACTTTTATTCCATCACATTTCGTTGATCTTTATGGAAACCAATCCTTTATTGTCCATACTCTCTAAGCTGATGTCAAAAATGCATTTAACTCTGTCTAAAGATAGCATTTTGTCAGAGACCAAACTGAAGTTTCCCGAACTTTTGGGATACACCAAGCAAGTATATTGGAGTTCAAATACATTGATTTATACTAAAGGCTGGTTCACGATATGCGACGGAGACGTGACGGACCGTGACGGACAGCTCTTCGTCGTGTTCACAATACGTGTACATTCCGTTCTGATAATTACCATTTTCATGCTGCCTGATTACCTCGTCCTCGTTTTGTGCTTTGCTGATTGGCTACAGTACCTAATCATTTTCTGTTGTGGTACGTCAACTTCCCACAGAGCCGGAGAAAATAGAATCGATTCTATTCGTCCGTCAATGCTTCGTGAAACAAATCTGTCCATCGTTCGTCTTGAGCGGTGCCTTTGATGATGTGACAGATTGTGACGGACAGCTCTTCGTCGCATATTGTGAACCAGCCTTAAAGGAACATTTTGGCCACATGCGCTAGTAAATTGCGCCCAGCATACACTGATTGTTGGTTACCAACAATCAAATTGAGACATTTGACGCATTTGCAGAACGGGATATGCTTACGTACACTTTTTAACTGATTAAATGATAAATTCTATAGGACGCGTTTGTAACTTTTTCGATCGGGACTCCAACTTCTCGAATATCTACCGTAGATCACAGTTTGAAAAGCGTGCTGGTTGGTTCAGTAGCTGAAACACGTATGCACAACTTACTCATACTTATCAAGCGGGCAACGCTTTTCTAGCGTGACGCTGAAGAGGGTTTTCTCACCATCACGTACGTGTAACATCACGTGACATCGACAGCAGTCGGTGAAGCATTGTGGACGTCGAAACAGATCCAGACGGCGAAACAGATCCGGACGCCAATACCGCTCGCCTCTCTAACCTTTTAGTAGTGTTCATGTGCGACAGACCAAGTATGAACAGCTGTTTTTACCACACCGAAGGGGGCCCTGTCGTAAGAACTGGACTCAACCGTAACTTTGCATTGCAGTTCTTGTCACTTCCATCAGCGCATGTAACCATTGCTTTTTACCGCAAATGTACGTTAGCGCACGTCTCTGGAACGTTGCATTAACGCAAATCTTCGAAATGTCTCTTTAAGGACAAGAAGGTTGTGAAATTGCTTTCTGAGGAAGGTGTTCATCAGGTTGGTTCGCTGCCTTTCATCCAATTTTGATCAAGGCTCAATGCTATCACCCTAATACGACCATATATATTAGCATAATTAGATGATGTGTACGTTGTGGGGATGCCAAATTTGGCCTGACTATACGAGAGGACAAATGCAAGTTGTACTTTCCAATGGCTTCTGAAGATTTCATTACAGATATTTACATGAACAATGATGGTATTAATTAATGTTTGTGGGCACCTATTGGCTCTCCTGATTATGTTAAATTGAAATGCGTAGAGGCAGCATCACAAGGCAGCGTTTTAACTTCAAAGATTAACGAACTTGATGACCCTCAGTGTAGTCTTCATTTATTGAAACATTGCCATGTTCGCAAACGGAACTTTCTTTCTAGAACTGTTTTACCTGAAAATTTATTACCACCAGCAGTAATTCATGATTGTCTGACAAAGGGCTGGACTGTATTGTTTTCATAACATTCTGCTTAACTTGAACCAGCTGGATTACGCATCGTATCAAGCAACTCTGAAAGTGAAACTCGGTGGATTTGGTGTCACTTCAACTGAAAGTATTTGTCATGCAGTGTATTTAGCTGCTTGCCCATGATGAAGTCTCACTGCGAGTTCATTGTGAATTCAAAGTGACTTTGGTGAGGCTATCTATCACTTCGTATTCATTGCATCTTTTCGTCGCATTTTTACCTAATTTTCACAGTGGATTCATAGTGAATTCGTTCTGAGTTTGCGCCGTACTCACTTTTAATTCGTGGTGGTTTTACTTCGGTTCTACAATGAGGTCACTACATAATTGCACCGAATCCATTGCATAAGCAGAGTGATATTATGGTGATTGCACAGCAGTGGCGGATTCAGAGGGGCTTCCGTGGTTTCCTTGGAACCCCCTCTTTTGCTGACCCTTCTTTTATATGCTAGTTTGCATTGCAGTTCTAATATTTTACTCTAAAGAAAAGTCACTTTTATGCGGCAAGAAAGTTCAAAAAATTTTACTAGAAATTGCAGTACTTTAATTGTGATCACGTTCAGAATCGTCTACTTTGGTCTGGCATTTTGAGGCAATCTGTAATCGACACCTCAGCTACAAGTCAGAGAGATTCAACCCAAGTTTATGAACTTTGGTATCGGATCCAATGAGTTTTGAAAGAATCTGAATTCGAAAGAGGCGTTCCGGAATTCACCTAATAACGTGGTTTTGCAAAGGCAAACATGAATGTGAGAGACTTGCTAAGTCAGATCACCAGTGTGACATTGTGCTAAAACGTACTAATGTACTACAACGACATCTACTGTTTCCAAAGACTGCATGCAGTTTCTCTGGAGATGCGCACGCCCTGGAGAAAATATCTGGAAACAGTGTATGGGCACGCTCTCTACATGAACTGCCAAAGAGATTTTCCTGTCTTGCTAACAAGCTTAATGAATATATATATATATATATGTATATATATATATATATATATATATATATATATATATATATATATATATCAGCTAGTAAAACAGGGTTGATTTTACATGAGATTGGTTGCCCAACTACCCCTGAAGTCAAACTCGGAAGAAGAGAAGCCACAATTTCATTCTTTGGAGAAATTGATTGATTATACTAGAAACTTCAAGATTGCATAACTTTGGATATGTCTCAGAAACATTCAGTAGATTTCATAAAAACATAAAGTCAAATCGGGATGCTGCCAGGCTTAGCTCATTACAGAGAAAAGGTGCAGGAGCATGGTTTGATGTTATTTCCTCAACATACAAGAACGCACTTAACCCTTTATAAGACATTTCCCGGTAATTTCAGCCTACATTTCACGCCCATCTAATTATCTAATAGTATCTAATTACCTAACGCGTGCCTGCAAGGCAGTAATCGCTTATCTATTATTTGCAATTCCAGCCACATTATAAAAGTAAAAATTACAATTTTACATTGTTGATAAGCATATTAACTGTGCTTTCAAATGATATAATTCTTGTAACTATTGATAAATCTAACGAATTTCGTTTAGCGTCTTGTTTGAGATTGGGGATCAGCTTGCCATTTAGTCGATTTTGCTTGAGCATTGTGACTGTGGACAGTAGTTAGATCAAGAAGGTTTTCATTTGATTACCTGTAAATATGGAGGCGGTCTTTCTGGTCTCACGATGCTATTGTTGCTGAGTGGTCTTGCTTGACTAGCGGAGCTGGGTATTTCTCATCAAACAGAACCAAGAATCAGATACGTACAAATTGATGGAAGACCAGACATTACATTCTACAACATTGATTCGGGTGTCACCTATGAATGTGATGTTTCTTTGGCTCACCCTTGGAGGAAAGACATAGTGAACGGAGCTGCAAAGGCCTGCAGACATGCAGCGACATAACGGAAATTAGAAAAATGTTACCCAATATTTAAAGGAGATCTTGCCAAATGGATCTAGCCCAAAATTGCTCCACTAGTTTTTGAGCATTGTGTCACAGGAGGATCACAAGCGTAAAACTTACTGCATGAACTGGGAAGAAAGGCAGGGCTCATTGAAGGAAGATGAGTAGATGAAGAGTTTATGTCATATTGGCGACGACGTTTTTCTGTGACTCTCCAAAAAATGCAATAGTAAGTTCATTGTCTTGAGAAAAGTGTCTAATTTGTCAACAAACAGACTAATGGAAGGTAATATAGTTAACAGAGATATATACATTCAGTGCTTCACACATTGAATAGTTGAACGTGTTTTGAAGCACTGTTTTTAATTATTAAAAAATCATGTATTCTAGTGTAGACATGCGGTATCCTAATAAAATAGTCTGCCTGCCTGCATGCCTGTCTCTCAGTCTGTCTCTCTGTCTCTTTGTTCGTCTCTCTGTCTGTATGTCTGTCTCTCAATCTGTCTAGCTGTCTCTCTGTCCGTCTGTCTCTCTGTCTGGCTGTCATACTTGACAGAACTTGGATATGATGTGCCCCTGGCTCATCCGTGGAGTCAGGACGTTATTAGGAGGGCTAGCAATTAAAATGGTCATGCTGCCGCAACAACGTACAGAAGAAAGAAAATGAAAAAATATTTAGAAAAGCTTGTTCCAGGAGGATATGTATCAAGATGTGTTTCTCTTGTGATAGAACATTTTGGAAGTTGGGCACAAAGGCAGAGCGTTTTTGCAGCATTTGTCACAACAGTCAGTAAATCCAGAAGCCAATTTCTTAATGCTTCCATGTTCATGTCGTATTGGAGAAAAAGATTTTTTACAATTCCTCAATCAAAGATGCCATGCCAAAGTTATCCTTAGAAAACTTTCCAAACTGTCACCTAATCATGGTGATTTGGATAGATTATTTGATTTTGGCATTCAAAGTCAAGTCCTTTATTTCATGACTTTGTTGTTTGCAAAGACTAGTTTGTATTTTTAAAAATGCTAGCATATGTACAAGTAGAATCTGTATGGGAATAAATTATTTGTCTGTCTGTCTGTCTGTCTCGCTGTCTGTCTTTCTTTCTCAAGACAAATATTTTTTATGTAAATCAAACATTTACATCATGAGCAACTTAACCCAACAAGACCATTACGGTCTTGAAGCATACAAAATTGTACTGCGCAAATTACATTTCGACGTTCTAGTCTCGCTATGCTAACAAGTTCGTCTCAGACGACATTTTATTGCAAAGCTGTAGAGTCAATGAAGTAATTGATTGCCACTTGGTCTTGAAGTCAGTCTCATTTCATCTTCTTTCTTCATCCCTTGCACTCATTGCGAGCTTGTTCAAATATTTAACTGCTTGTTTGCCCCAAAGGCCAAAGTGTTCGAAAACAAGAGGAATGACCAATGGGCAGGACTCTTCTGGCAGAGCTCAGAATTATATTTTGCCTCTTTCTTCTCTTCTTGTTTCATTGCTGCTACTCCTTCTTCTCTGGAGGCTGCCTTCACTGGGTCCAAACACCATTGATTAGCCAAAGACACATCTAATTCGATGCCTGCACCTGAATCTGGGTCATAAACGAGGATGTCCGACCTCTTGCCAATGTTGTTACGTACCTGTATTGTGGTTCTAGTTTGTGCGGCAAGTTGAGTTGAGAGAGGCAGTTAGACCATGCTGACACAATTGAGTTATGAGTGTGCACTGGACCACTACCAGTCTTACAAATGGTTAGATGGTATCCTTGGATGTCCAGTTCTTTGCCACAAACACAACGATTGTTTGATGCAAGAATGTCACATCCTAACCTCATCATAGCAAACGAAAATCATGTAGTGAAATTTCAACACGTGACGAGAAAGGGATTGCTGACACCCAAGCTCTAGCTTCTTTATCTGACAATGAATGCAAACAATTTCTATCTCTGATTGTGTTTGAGTTGTCGTTTAGGAGGTATAGTCAACATCAGCTTTGAGCTGCTGTTGAGTAAGTCTTTTCGGCAAATTTATATTATTGTTGATCAGGTCTGACAGTGAAATCCTCTTGGGCATCGTTTCATGAACATCATCGCCCAGAGATCCTATAGAATCAGGATCTAAAAGCAGGTTGTTTACAGATTCTTCAAGATTATGAAAACGCTCTGGGAAAGCATGGAGAGAGTGTGTCCAGAAACAAATGCTAAGAGCAAAATTCTGGCTAAAGGTGATAGACCAAACCATCCACAACGGACTGGTAAAGTAGCTTGATGCCATTTCAAATTTGAAATTGCTACACTTCCAATAATATTTTGGAAACTTGATCTTGTCAAGATATCATGAACTTCACAAGCCTGTTGGAGCAACCGGAGTGGAACTGTATGGGCCAAGTTATTCAGCCTTGAAACGTGACAGTGTCTCAACAACAACATTGCATCCTGACGGTCTTCAAGGCCAGGAAGTTGCTCACAAAAAGAGAACATCCAGAATCTGCAAACCGGTAGCAAGACTTCTTAACAAGAGACCCTTCTCCAAGTAGTGTTTTCGGTATGATAGTGCCTTCTAGCTTGTACAACAGGAATTGTGTTTGAGGCTGGAATTGCTTGAAAAACCAACTGAGAGGTGCAGTAGATTTTACACTCGTTTCAACAACTTTTAATTCGATAACGGCGAGTGAAGAGGAGAGGTCAGAGAGAGCTGTTAAAACTTTCTTGATTGTGCCCAGAAGAAAGACATCATATAGATAGGTCAGGACAATAACTTTCTGGTGCTGGCTTGGAGGAAAGACAAGTGTGAATGAATGGCCATAGATAAGAGTGCCGAACATAAGGGATCTCCTTGATGAACACCTTGTGAATTGATGATGACAGTCTCTTTAGCATGCGAATGAACTGGAGGACTTACTCCACTGTACATTTGAGTTGCATCGTTGCATATATCTGGGATGAGCCACAAACTCAGTTAAGCATATGCCCTCACTCTACCGAATTGAAGGCATTTTAAGGTCAGACTTGACAACAACTCAGTCATCGTGCAAAGACAACAATAGTTGAATATGTTGTATCAAAAGTTCTGCCTCGCCCTCTGTGGTAGCACCATATCGTATTGGACAGACAAACTCTTGAAACTCATTCTTTTTCATGACACAGATCACTCTTGCACTGAGGTGTCTACGGGCTTCCTCGATTGCAACTGGTCCAGCACCTCCATTTGGTTTTCTTAGAGCTAGCGGATTGCTAATGACATTAACAGAGCAACGAGAGGTGGAAGGGATGCTGTAGCTATGGAGCAGCAAACCTTGTACAAACCAATAGACTGGTTAGACAACAGCTCTTTCAGATTCTCATTGCGCCAGTCTGATGAACCAGGACTTAATCCCTTTTAATTTTTGAATGGTGTTGAAAAATGCGCTCTAGAGAGGTTGATTGGCTTATCAGCGCTAGGTAGAAGTGTTTCCACTTTTTACCTCGAGCAGGATGTTTTGCCTCCAATTTGTCTAAGGTTTGTTTTGAGGCAGGCGCCATCCCATGTTCTGGAGATTTCATCACACCTGATAAGCCTCAGGCTGCTCTCTTGGCTGCATCTTCTTTAATATCATGATTCTCCAAGTATGACTTAGTGACCTGGCTTTGCAATAGAAGATCATTTCACTTGTAATCTAGGAATTTCTGATATTGATCCTTGATCAATTTCAATTGCCTCTTGGCCTGACAGATAATAACATATGGGGAATCGGATACAGCAGTTTCCACGCTGCTTCGTCTTGATTGTTTTTGTGAAGCTTTATCAAAGCTATTGCACAACAACTTTGAAACGAATGCACTACAGCCCGGCGTACTGTTTGAACAGTTTTAAGAGGATAGGCTTTGACAATTTTATCAATAGAAATAGAGCTGATAAACTCTCATGCTGAATGTTTAGAATCCGTAGTATTGCCTCACCATCTGATGAAGACTCATTTCCGGTAGAAGGTGAAAATTCTCAGAAGATGGCGTTGAAAACAACGAGGCCAGTGTTGATGTCGTCCTTTACTCTGTTTGAGGTCTTCCGACATTGGACAAGTGCTGGCCTAACTTAGTGAACCATTTTAGGCAAAACTGACATTGTCGAAGCATCCACTACAAACTCAACAGGTAGGTCCAGATTTTCATGGGTTTTTCGAATATGATATAGAACAGTCTTCAAAGTTCCTGACACTTTAAACTATGAAAGAGGACAACTCAGGCGCTGTTGTGACATGTTTAACGCGTTCTCGGGAAGTAACTTACCATCTCACACGCCAGTTGGCACTATGTCTGTCACATTCGGAATATGTCTTTCTGTCTGCCTGTCTGCCTGCTTGTTAGTCTGTCTGTCTGTCTGTCTGTCTCTGTCTGTCTGTCTGTCTGTCTGTCTGTTTGTCCGTTGGTTAGTCGGTCTTTCTGTCTGTTTGTCTGTTTGTCTGTTTGTCTGTCCGTCTGTCTGTCTGTCTGTATGTCTGTCTGTCTGTCTGCCTCTTTGTCTGTCTTAATACATATATTTCATACATTGAAACTAGTATACTCACACTAAACTGTAAAACAAACAAGCAAGCCCGCAGATCCTACGCTAAAACTACTGCTAACACCTAAACGCCTAAACAACTGAAACGAGTAAGACTCAAGAATACACGAGTTACTCTCTGTCTGTCTGTCTATCTGTCTGCTTTTCTGTCTATCTGTCTGTCTGTCTGTCTGTCTGTCGGTCTGTCTCTCTGTCTGTATGTCTTGCTGTCTGTTTGTCTGTCTGTCTGTCTGTCTGTCCGTCTGTGGTCTGTCTGTCTCTGTGTCTGTCTCAATAAATATATTTTCTATTTATATCAAACGTTTACATCATGAGCAACCTAAAACAACAAGATCATTACGGTCTTGAAGCATACATGTCTGTGTGTCTGTCTGTCTGTCTGTCTGTCTGTCTGTCCAATACAAATATTTTCAACATTGAAATCTAAATCAACTCAACTAAGCAACTCCACTGTCCCAAAGCACACAATCTTTACCAAACTAAAACTCTACAAACACAAGCTTTATATAAGGCTGTACAGTAAACACATTATAATTGTGTATATTGTACCTTTTCTTGACGTTTCTTGTATGTACTAGTAAGCAGTATGTCTTCTTGGAAATCACTCTAGTGTTACATTGTTATAACTGAACTGATAAACGTTGTCTCCGATATTTTGTAAAATTAGATCCATTCTGACGACCGTCTTCATTATAAGACATGACAGAAAGAGTCTTTTAAAAATTGTTGAGCCTCATTACCCCATCTGCCATATTGTTCAAATACCAA